>NC_088340.1:4117500-4357500 GCF_036884655.1 Musa acuminata AAA Group | reverse complement strand
GCCCTGAGATACGTAAATACTATACTAAATCATGATGTTTGATGAAAGAAGCTCCATCTGTTCTGTAAGATGATCCATGTGTTGGGAGTTGTTCAGTAATCCCCCCTCTGTGCTTTTCTCAATCTCCTGTATGCTGGACTGGACATCGTCTGTGTCACCTGACAGAGAGCTAGGCGTGAAGAACTGCTCCCAAAATGCATCAACTATGCCGGGGAGTTTCTCTTCATCATCAGGAAAGTTAATATCAGTATGTGCCGAAAAGTCATCTATCTCGATAGGCACAGGCACTGCCGGATTCTCAACTCCAAGTAGCTCGGACAAATCGGAAATGCTTAAATCAGTAGGAGAAGGAGCAATGTCCGATAACACTCCTATGCCGGTCAGTTCACCTGTTTCCATCGTTTTTGCTACTGCTGCAGAAGACTGATCAAAACCAGAGCTGGCAGGCACGTATGAAACTCTAGAATCTGAAGGGACCTCCGACAGTGTAACACGAGAAGTACTTTCAAATGCTTCATACAAAGACTGGATGTTCTGTCTCGAAAGATCATCGGAATTGGCCGAAGATTCTATCCTAGGAGATGTGTTCATCTTGAGTATCTGCCTCAGCATTGCTCTGGCTGCTTCGTTGATCAGTGACTGATACTTCACTTTCCGACCATCGGAGGTACCTCCTTGGTTCGGCAGCCTTCGCTTTTTGTTAACTCCATGTATGCGTAAGTTGCGATCACTCTGCTGCAAAAACTGTGTAAAGAAGGCAGGGTTCCGCATGGCCTTCGCCAGGAACGACGTCATTTGCTGTTGCCGTTGTTCCATGCCCTGAAGGCGTTTGACAAATGTCTCTAACTGATCATCCGCGGCTAGCTGCTGTTGCCGCAGCCTGACGAGCTCCTGTTTGAGTACATTCTTGTCTCTTTTTAGCCCCTCGATGTCTTCCTCCAACCCAAACTTGCCTACCTCGACACATGCCGCAACAGAAGAATTCTGTGGTGGAGTCTGCTCTGGTTGGCTACGGGCATGTGACTGACACGGTTTCCGCCTGTTTATAGCCTTCAAGAGTTGCTTTTGACCTCTTAGAAATCCCTCATTTGCGAACTCCCAGCGATCAGGATCAACTTTCTTGAAACCCTGCACATAAATCCCTCTTCAGCCAAGCACTTGTTTGACATCTTTCACCTCAACAAAGCACACATGTTCTTCGACCAAGTTAGGCTTAATAAAGTCATATACGAGTGGAAGAATCTCAATCTTGAAGGTAAAGATTCCATACAAAGAAGCTCCGGTTTAATACTTCAAACAGAGTCAATTCATGGCTAAAGCTAAAGCTATTCTGAAAACTGTCTCTTGATACCAATCATGGGACTTGACTTAATTGTTTATTTAGAAGAAAAGAAGTAAAAGGAAATGACCCTCCTATCATGGAATTCTCCAAGAGAATTGGCCTTCCAAGAGTTAACATCACAGATTAGTTCATCAAACTATTTGTAGCCTTATTGCATAAAGGACAAAGCAATTATCCATCTCTCACATCAATTTCTGCTAAATCCTCTTCTTTGTTTCTTTCTTCTAGTTTTCATTCTGAGTTCTACAACTCTTGTAGGTTGTAGTTCTAAATTTAGAACTGTTGATTTGGACCAATTTTGACTTTCATGAAACAATCACTTAATCAAACAAAATGTAGTAGAATTTTAGTGAGAAAACTCCGTAACAATTCCTATGCATCAAAAGTTCAAACTCTGTATAGAACTAGAACCATTACCTAGCTCATCATCGACACTCTCGATCATTTTCATGACTTCAAAGTGACAGAGGTCACAGGATATCGTCGATGCCGGACGGGTTTGAAGATTAATCTACTATGCTTTTCCTAATTTAGAGGACAATGTCTTGCGATCAACCTCTAATGGCACCAATGTTTGGGATTCTTTTGTCCTACCATGTCCCTAGGTATTATCCATCGACCCTCACCGATTGAAACGAGGAACTGCAACTACCGAAAAATTGGATTGGAAATGACAGAATAACGTGAATCAAACATAAATTAATCAAAGTAAACAGAGGACGGAAGGGCGTTACGTAGGTATTAAGCTGCCGCACGAAGCTAGAGAAATTGCTGTGCTTGAAGTACTTGGGCAGGAGATGCCGAGCGAAGTCCGCCGTGTTCCACACCACGAAGCTGTTATTCCCGGCTCCCCACGAAACGATCGCGTCGGTCGCCAGATCATCCACCACGTCGTACGTCTTGCTGAGGAACGGCGGCGGCGCACTCCCGTTCATCCCGGGGATCGCACCCGCCGTCGCCGCCACCGCTTCTCCATCTCCCCCGCATTTCTCCATCGCTCCTCCGCCCTCCTCGATGCGATCTAGCGGGCGGAAACAGATGTCGGAGATGAGATCGGAGTTCAGGGCTCATCATCCGATCGCACGAGAAGGTAAAGCCATCGTAGGGCTCCGTCCTCCTCTCTCGTTCCTTGTCGAACTGCCCCGGCGCTGTCTTTGAGCAACAAAGATATCTCAATGAATGGTGAGATAGCATCGGATGGTGATCGTACCGCTCACATTCAAAATGACGGATGGACCCACATGCTTAAAGGCGCGGTCCATGTCACCGGACGGTTCCGGTGCACGAATTGGATGACACCAATCGAAAGTTTAATTGGAGAGGTTCCGCGTACGTCATCGTAAAAGATGATTCCTTAATTAGCCCGCGACGACACCGACGTCTTTCCTTCGCAATGAATCAAAATACTATTATGTCCCCACACATTGTAAAAATTACCTCGATCACCAACGGTATGACACTATAATAAGTAAAAGGGCCCCACGTGTGCGGTTACGGGGGAGTCTGCTGTCGTGGAACGAACGAGCAATTTTGGTATTTCCCACCCGCCGTCGCTTCCCCGCCTAAACGGGAAGAGATGGGATTGGAGTACATCGTGGGCCCGATGCTGTGGCCCGGGTGGAGATGCTAGTTGACCTCCCGAATTATCTCACGTAGCAACGCTGGCCGTTGGATTAAGACCGGCAGTGCTGCACGTGAGAGCCGAGTGATCCTTTTTGCTTCAATGTATTGATTCGAATCAATCACTCTGTAATGTTGGCCGAGCAAAGGTCGTGTCAATTGTATCGTCAAATTTCAACATGACTTATTGCATTACCATCGCGGATCATGAAACGGGAAATAATCATAAATGATGTGTCATCTTACCACAATACTCTTAAAAAAGTAAAAGAATTTGATTTGACGTGGGCTACAAAATAAACGAAGTCCCTTATGTACATAAAGGCACTACTGCTCCATTCTAAAGCTGCAAGAGAGCCCAGAAGACTAATCATGAACATTAATCTAGATTGCTTGGATACTTGGCTGTTTGAACATTGATAATCTGTGGGCAAACAAATGATGAGAGAGCAAAAGAGAAATAAGATTAGAACAAAATATGTTTTTGGGAGGCTTCTGGTACGGATCCTCGAGAATGTTTGGGATACTCGAAGGATAAAACCTACGCAACACCGAGAAAAGGATAAGGAAAACTAAGCACAAAGGCATGGAATCGAAGTGAGACAATGTACATTGACATAACTTAAAACAGTTGCTCACCATGTAATCAACACGCCTTCCTTTTGTCCACCTTCAAGTGAATCTTAAACCATTTCTTCCGCCTTGTCCGGTCCCTAGACTTCTTTTCATCCTTTGGCTTCTTTTCTGTCGTTGGGCACTCTTCGTCACTTTTGGACCCATTGAAGGGACTGCTGATCTTGCTGCTACTTGAGTTTCTTTTTAAAGGTGAAATGGTGGTGTAGGAGGCATGAATAGTGTTCCTTTCCTTGAGCAGCTCATCGATCTGTAGCAGAAAATAATAACATATTTAGATCACAATATAAGCAGTTAAGAAATGGGGCTTTGCTCAGCAGTGTCAAATGGTGAACTCACTGCTTGCATTTCCTGTGCATACTTGTTGGTCATCTCTGTGAATCGGGCCAACACCTGTCAATCTCAGCATAGAGAAGCAGACTCGGATGAGCAAATGTCACCAAAAGTAAGTCACTGTAGTAGCACCATCCAGGATATGCATACAAACCTCTCTATATTCTGTCTCAAACTTAGACAACTCAGCCCTTTTGGTTAATATCTTTGCCTCCACATCCCGCAGTTTCTCCTTTTCCGCTGAAAACTGTTCGGCACACATAACTTCTATTGTGTAGTTGACACTTTTGAAGAAGTTGTCACCTTCAAAATTTTATTCAACAAGAATATGTAAGATATTAGCTGCAAAGCTCTATGTTAAGAAGTCAGTCAAATATATTGTGTAAATATACAACTTACCGTAGACAGCAAATACATGGGTGCCTGCTTTCAGTTCATTTACTTCACATGCTTGAAACCCATCCAATTTCTTGAAGAATTTAGCATCAGGATCTTTAGCAATCGCTATCTGGAGGTAAGAAACATAGGTAACCAAATAAAAGTGCATCATTCAGTAACAATCACCTTGTTTGGTTACAGAGTCACTTGCACAGAATTTAAACCAGTTAACCTCACCGAATGGCTTTGATCAAACCGATACACAGGAAAGCAAAGAAAGAACATTCCAGCAGAAGTAACCCTTCCGGTTTTAGTGCTGTCTTCCTGCACCAGTCTGGTTGTCAGATGAATATATCACAAGCTAAATGTGATCACCTAAAATATAAACCACACAATTAAGGAAACGATAACAAGATGGCAAGAATACGAGGAGAATTACAGAGGGAGGAAATAGTTGCAACACAGTTTTTTCAATTTTAAACAATTATTAGCTGATCCACAATATATACTATCTGCAAGAGGAAATGTTGGAACTTCTGAGAACCTCACAATTTGCATACCTCAAGCTCTAAAATATTGAGATCAGGATCAACCAATAGAGATTAGGTATTTGGGATTGGTTTAAAATCAAACCAATAGTCAAAAGATTAATATAGTTTTCATATCAGTTACATTAATCAAAACTCTGAAACGCCATATTAGAGATAATGCAGCAGTTGATTTCAGTACAAGCAAATATTGTTAATTTAAGCTGATGGACACTGATCCATATTAGGATTTATTTCTCTCATCCTGGCTGCATCCAACATAATAATTGGTAACTATCACTTGCTAAGGTCAAGTTAAATACATGACTCTCCCCAAGCCCGCATAGGTAGGAACCTCATGCAACATGCTGTCCTTTGTAAATCATGGAGCTACACATAAACAAGTAGGAAGTAAGATATTGTTCTTTCGTACACCAGATATCACACAAGGGCATCTGCTTTCTCTGTTAAAGCAACAGATTTTGATAATAAAAAGCATAAACAACAAAAGTTTGAGCTAAAAAATATGTACCGGTGATTGGAGGAGACACAACTGAAACATATTGGATGCCAGACAAAGCTAAAGGACACAAATAACAGAGATGATAAAGTAAACGAAAAGAATGCTATGTTGAACTCTCCACATGGTTGCATATGATCTCTTTTAGAACTAATCAAACAGTCGAGACAACAAAAGAAAATTAACAAGAGGCAATATACTATTGTTAATAAATTCACCAACATGATATGCTTACTTGTAATGCAAGACTGAGTCCACCATTTTCTTCCTGCTCAAAGTACAATAGCTGCAAATACATTACAAAAAATATAGTAAGAATAAAATTTCAATTCCTAAAAAGATGCAGTAAAATAGTAGAAGTAACCATCATCAATAAATTCCTAAAAAATAGTTCAACCCGCATAGCGCAAGCAAATAATCCATGAAGAGACAACTGGCTACCAATGCATATACATAGTTAGAGGTAAATTAACCTGGAACTTAAGTGAAGATGCATGGATTTGTTTTAACCTCTGTTCTGTTATGCATCTTAGATGCTAGACTTATAATTGGATCCCTAAGGTAATGACAAGTCAAGATCTTCTGATTTAGATATGCACCACCTGATCTGAATCAGGTTGCACTACCAGCAAAAATATGATCTATCCTGCTACAAATTTCAAGGTTTGGTTCATAAAAAACAAAATCATTCTTGTGTCAAGTTGTAGAAGCATGAAAAGCTATTAAATTATCCAATAACAACTCATAAATCCTGCAAAGAGTATGAACTAAACTTAAAGATAAATATCATGAACCATAGACCGTGAAGTTCTCAAAGGTCGATGACTTTTGGAAGTTAAGATCAACAAAGAAACAGAGATCTTATAGTCCTGGTTGGACCTTTCCATAGATTAATGACAATGAACTCAAACGCAATTTACTCTCATGGAATACTGCACAGCATGAGCTTGACAACCAGTTAAATTTTTTATAACCTTAGGTTTTGGCAGCACTTCCTTGCAAGTTCTAACTTATGTTTTATTTGCTAGTCATAGGCCACTATGATGACTCCGATCCATGTAAGACTCTTAAAAAGTTCCATTTATATAGGTTGAGCGCCTGATCAACCGCACAATATGTCAAAAAAATTTGCTTCTTGCAGTGGCAAAAGTACATGATGTATGCAAGGTGAAAACACCATGCAAGCTAACAAAGACTTCTATAATATAGTTCATCATTATGCTAACACGAGTGCGCTGGCAGGAGAGAGAAAAGGATAAAAAGGAAGGAATGATTGAAAAGGAAACAGATAGTGTATGCACCATTTTGCTTAAGCTACCAACAGTGGTCCTAATCATCATTGGAGATCCACAACAAACATTGTTACTTTGTTAGATCTTGGCACTGCAACTATTTCCCATTTGATCATGTCAAGATGAAAGAATGTACCAAGCAATGGAATGAAATTTCTCTTCCTAGAACGGTAGCAATTTAAAGCCTAAACCAGAACCCATTATGGAACTAATGGTACACCTGTTGTAACAACCAAACCAGTCTACTCAACGAAAATTAATAAGTAAGATTGATGCTTGAGGAGTACTGACACATACTCCAGTCTACAACCCTATTGGAAGTGGACCAGCATGTACTGGACCATGAAACATGGCCAATGACATTACTGAACAGTCTTATAGGACATGATACAGCCCAGGCACAACATTTGTGACATGTGTTTTTTATATATTGTCCAATTTCATAGCTTGTATAATGTAGGCAATCTATGAAAAATCCAATTCATATGAAGGGCAACAACCATTCATATAGATTGCAAAAAATCTAAACAAGAATACTTCAAACACAAATCACTAAGAATAAAAAGTGTCAATTATATGTTGACAATATTTTACATCTTTTGGAACCTTCTACATACAGATGACATACATTATACCATACTACATATTAACAATTTTTGGTGTGGATGGTACAAATGTCTCAATATGTTTCCAAGTATCATGTGTTGAGATTAAACAAGTATCCATGCTCACAGGGATGACAGAGGGTAATATTATTTGGTTACGTCGGTCTACTGACCCACTAAATCCAGGTTGGTTTTAACAAGGTTTGGGACACGTTGGGCATGGAAGTAGGTACATAAGTTGGAGTAAGATTTCAGTAAGGATACCTACCCATTGTCATTCCTAAAGAGAGTAGAGATGACAGCACATCAGGTTTTTCATATCCAGGTATATCCAACTCACTTGAATCAGATTCAGATACACTTTAATTAAGTTCAGGACAAATTCGGTTAGAAAGGTAATTATGTCAGGTTGGGGATTGGATTCAAGTGACCCATTGCCATCACTACATGTACAACAAGGGGACATCATCCATATAACAATCATTTTGAAGTGCAAATATTTACAGGTATAAGGTGATAAATCCAGAGTGTTAAGAAAATGAACTTCTTGACACTCCATAACATTAGAGTGAACTAAAAATCAATTATTAAAGATTCCTTTTCAGGTAATGTTCGAAGCTGCAAACATGTCTCGAAGAGATTCTTCATGGGAACCTCTTCTGATAATATAATTTTTATACTTCAAAAATTTTAACAGCATTCATTGCCCTGAATATTGTTATATATTAAATATATACATACAGTATGTATATATGCATACATAATGTAAATATTCAAAATTTTGACATAACCTTGAATTTGCTTTTTTCAGCTGAATAAACACGACAAACCACTCCCATCTGGGCTTCCCTCTCTGTTATTTCTACTGTGTAAAAGTGAGCAGACTGCTTTTCTACCTGTCCAGTATTGGAAAAGTAAATATTCAAAATTTTGAATGCAACAGTTCTAAAAGCAACAAGTGGAAATGTGATGATAACCTTTCTAGCAATCGACTGACCCAAAGGAAGTGAACGAATGATTACTGAGCCATTAAGCGCCTCCTCCAAAACAGTTGCAGATACAGTTGTCTTAATTGGGACTCCAAGTTTACTAACATGCAGTATATAGTCAGAGGTCTTTTGATAATTGGTGCAAAAAGAGCTACCAAAAAGTACAAAGATAATAGCAAGTTCCACTGACTGGTTTTACCTAAAAAGTGCAGCAAACATTGTATTTACAGTACCAAGACTTGAAAGATCAAGCTCCAATTCTTGGCTATCTGATTCAATAGCCTGAACAAAGAAATGTCAACTTCATGAATCTGTCTGGTGGCTTAAATGAAAGCAAGAAATAAATGATAAGGGTACAGAACACAAACTTTTACATAAAATATATGACAACATAGTAGATGGAGAAATCCCATATTAAAAAATAGTTTTAGTGATAGACAGAGACAGATCTGAATTATCATCTAATAGAACTAAATCCAACAGCAGCTGTGTAACTTGTATCACTAACCTCAAAACCTGATGTATCATATTGGCGCCGTTTATCTGGATCAGACAAGATATTGTATGAGAAGGTGACCTCCTTAAAAACATCAGCTGCTATAGGATCATTTGCATTTTTGTCAGGATGATACCTGCAAAATGAACAGAATACAAATACTATGACGGTCCTTTGTATCATCTCTCACCAAAAATATTTCAATTTCTGAGTATGCAAAGAAAATTATGTGGCCACCAGAGGACTGATAGGATGAGCATCAGAGACGCAACTAATGTTCTCTAGTGACATACAAATTAAACCATATCATAAATTACATACAACTTTTACAAATTTGAATGTTTCCACCACTTCAAGTGAAACAACAAGTTTCAGTGCCTCAGTTGTAATGATCATGATATATTCCAAATTGTTACGTTTTGTTGTGCATATAATTTTCTTCTACCTTGATTCAGCTTCAAGCATTTAGTTGTATACCAGCTAACTTGGATCCTGGGTATCATAGCCAAGCTTACAACTGGATCAGTATAAGGAGGCATTAAAGAACAAATTGGAAATTTTCTCCTAGCAAAATTAAATTTAAAGAAAATTGCCAAGCGAGATAGAGATTTATTATTGCAACTTAAATCACAGAGAAATATGTTCATTTACTTAAAACTCAAAGTACATATCCTACTTGAATTCTCATGGAAGAAAGAAGATACTTGAATTAACTAGATGAAAGACAATCTCTCAGCCTATGGAAATATTTTATAATGGTGAAATTAAACCATCTAAGAGATTGGAGTCGTCACTTAATGAAACTTTAGCACCAGAAAATTTTCTTCTTCACCAACATATCCACCTCTATTTGGAGCCATCTATTCCTGATCAGCACCAGCCAGCCTCACTGAGTTGGATTTTTTATGTGTATGGCCATGACACTATGACAGGCTGGCCTTATAATGTAATATAGGTTAAGAATTAACAAACTGGAATTTGGTAGAGAGCTGTAGTATATGTTAAGAATTAACAAACTGAGATTTGGTAGAGGGCTAAATGATTTAGATGACTTGTAGATAGTCCCAACTCATTGTAGCTAGTATCACTGATGTCATAATCAGCTATGAGTTTTATCGATCCCCATCCATCTGTTGACTTCCAGATATTTGCAGACTCAAAGGAGCTACAATTATCAGATATGTAAAAGATAATAGCTCAAAGTTTTAAGAAGCTTAGGCAGACTTGGCATACTATTAGTGTCACTGAAGAATCTTGTACCAAACGTTTTAAGTTCAATTCATCACTGAAATTTAGACTGATTTCTTTTAGTGTTATTCACCATCACTTGGAACCATTGCTATAGGTTTTCCTACAAAAGGTGGATATGACAGTTGTAAAACCAGTTGCAAATCCAATAAGCATATATAAAAATTTATTTATAATGTACTATGTATCTGAAAAATGTCTTTTTTCCGTCAAATGGTATGCAATATCAAATTACAAGTTATCATTTCTCCACGATAACATGAATAATAAAAAATCCTGGACATTTATGTATGATAGGAACGTTAAATTTTGTTGATACTTGTACCAATTGTTTGCCCTAGTTAGAACAAGATATCAACTCCATTCTGCAAGCTAGAATGGGCCATTTCAAGATAATACTGCAAGATCCCAACAAGAAATAGACACTCATTATTCGTCGCAGCGATGTAGAGGCAACAGGAACGCAGAAACAGCATCCTTAAAATCCCCCAGATTGAATTCAGGGTTCTTACTTGAGAGCCATTCTCCTGTACGCACTCTTGATTTCCTGCTCCGTGGCATTGCGAGGGACACCAAGAACTTCATACGGATCCCTTCTCTGCTGCTGCTGTTTATTGGTATCCCCTTTCCTCTCCGACTTGGAGGAAGAGAAACCCGGAGCCGGCATCTCTCTCCACCCAAAGCCAACCTGCAGGCTCTAACCCTAATCGCTCTCGGTGCCAAGGAATCGAACACCTCAACGCGATCCGAACCACGCAGAGAAGAACACAGATCTACCAGCCTAACACCCTCTCGCTCCCATCTCGAATCCCATCACGGCGGCGAACGAGATCCGTCGCCCCGTGCCCCACCGTGCTCTGCGATCGGAGAATACGAAGAAGAAGAGAGAGCCGAAGAAGAAGAGGAGGCGAAGAGGGCGAGAGGATTTGGAGAGCGGGGAGAGGGGAAGGAGAGGGTGGGGTTTCCACTGCTCCCCATGAACAGTGCAGCTGTTACCTTGTCCCTCTATGCTCACGCCAGCCGAGGCAACTTCTCCCTCACATCAACCGCTGATGCCGCATAAACCTTGTTCTGCGGGAAGACATCCACCGTCCATTGTTTCGTCAATGTCATCCGGCGGACAATCTTACGCGGGTGCTATTAAATGGACGAGGGGGAGCCATCAGAGCCTTTCTTCTTCGACTCAGTCTACACTTACCCAAGAAAAAACCCATTTGCAAATGGCGGGAGAGATCGGGCCCCGAGACCGATGAGGTACCTCGAAAAGGTAAGGAACGGGTTTGTGACGGCGACTAAGAGGGGGAGTGGAGCCATTGGTGTCCGTGGCAGCGGCGTGGAGCCATTGCAGCGGTTGTTCACCGGCCCAACTCACCGGTACCCAGGAAAACACCTGTTTACGAATGGAGTCGGTGTGGGGCCACGGAGGAGTGGGGAGATTAAAGGGGTGTCGGTGAGGCCCGACAGCTCAACCCAAGCGAGGGTGGGGCCCAAGATTCGAAATCTTGTCTTTTTATTGATCGCCGCTGCATTCAAAGCTCAAACAGGCTGTGGTGGGTTGCTTATTGGGATTAATTTGTGTTGGTGGCCTCTGCTTTATTGGGGGGTAAAGAGGAAATAATTATTATTTATGATAGATAAATCATATGATCCGTGCAATCCGATGTGGGTAGGATGGCGACGTGGTATGGACGAGACAAATTATGATGGATGTGTTGTCCTCGCGAACTGTCCCATTTGGCATGAAGCGTTCCGCCATCGGTTTGTTCTTTTCTTTTCTCTTTTCCGATTTATACCTTTTTATTTTCCTTGCGATTCGTCTTTTGTCTTATCCTAAAAACAATGAGAAATATGTTACCCATGACATGTTCTTGACTCATCTATGAACTACACTCTTCTTTTGGAATGATTTATGATTTCTCTGATTTTCCTAAAAATATATTAATCTTTATCTTTTATTTCATTTTTTAAAACGATATCCTTAATTTAAATTATTTCTCAAAAAATTTTAATCTACCATAGTGTTTTTATCACCACAACAAAAACATTATAGAATTTATTTTAAAAATATTATAAATATATTAAATCATTTGATATATTATATTATGATTCGAATATAAATACTATTAAAATTTAAAATAAAAAAAAATTGATAAGAAACTTTTTAGAGATATTTTGGATATTTTTTAAAATTAAGCATGTAAATGACAAAACCATACTTTAGTTCAAATGACAACATCATCATTTCTGTCACCAAAAATAAAAACTTGCATCAAAACACAAGAGAGGGAATCATACTACCAACATTCTTCTATACCTCTTAGATTAATGATGCTTTTTTGTCTTGATGCAAATCTCAAACACAATTATGCACATAGATTAATTGTATCCTTCAAGGACAACAGCAAGCAAAACTTTACATTGATTCTCTCTTTTGTTGATGATGGGAGTCACTGCTTTTGTTGAGTCAAATAACTGAGGAAGGTAGAGAAAACAACTTCAATTCCTTTTAGCAAATACTGGTGCCTCTCTCTCCATCTCAGTTGCTCACCTGCCAAGTTCAAATGTGGCTTCAGGAAACTCTTGACATCCAAAAACAAAGTTTGGATGGTCATAATTAGTGTATTTAGTCTGCTACTTGCTTGATAATGTGGAGTTGTGATGCAGAATCTAGTGGGATGAAGTCAGAAGTGTTGCAGTTGCTTCAATGCATTGCCCATATACTTGATCACTGTGAATGATTCATAAATCATTCATCATCTAATATTTAGAGAGTCAAATTATTTAGCTTTATCATCCAAGGTACTTAAAGATGTTGACTTTGTAAGTAATCTACTTGCATGGGCTGTCATCAGTTAAACACTTCCATCTCCTCCCACATTCTAACAGGCTGCACCAGAACAGACTGCACCAGAAGTTCCAACTTAATTCCATGATGTAGATCAGGTGAGAGTGCACTCATAATAATAAAATGATTAATGGCTAACCACTGTTTTCAACCAACCTTTATTGCATTACAAGATTATAATTAGCAACAGCAAGATACAATTTTATGATCTTAGAATCTCAGGTAGATGTCTAATAACAAGGAGAAGAGAATGTGATGTTCCATAATATAAACAACAGAAGTTATTCACCTATTTTACTAGGCTAAAACCATACTTATTTTTTTGGGTTTCAGCTATTATAAATAATAAATAATCTAATAACTCCTCTTATATGCTGTCTGGAGGATTCAGATTTGTGTCGGGGGACCATTTGGGAGTTTTTAGGAGCCGAACAAATAGATGTCTTTGACAAAAGCATCAACGACGATATATTCATCAAGGACGTTGAACCTCCTTGGCGTCTCCGATTCACCATCATACACATCAAGAAGATTCTATGATGATTAATTTATTATCACTTTTTACGCTATTATACGGAATATAACCAAGCAACAAATTAGACTGCTACTAAAATGAAACACTCTTCTTTGATATGGGTGGCTTCTCATCCCTCGTATTTATCTCTATTATTACATAATGATCTTCACATATATTTTTATTAGAAATTTGAAGCAATAATATAGTTTCTTTTTTTCAAAAAATAATAAATAAATGAACTACTAGAAATTTAACTACCACGGTCTCATGATCAAATATCTAATGATGGTATCAAACTTAATATATGAACAGGAATTATTGTATAGAAAAAGAGTGATAATAGAACAAAACTTCTCACTAATTTCTGTTGATTTTACACAGCTTGCTTGTTACTAAAAGGAATTTCTAGCTATTGAGAAAAAATGACTACAAGAATTAGTGATGAGTGATTGGAAGATTTAAAATAGAACACCTTTTGTATTGTACAAGGGTGGAACACCTTGCCTTGTACAGTAGAATCACTTCATGTTTTTAAATGCCCAAAAGATAAAAGAGAGCAGTGCTTTAGACACCCACAAGAGAACAATGCAAAAACTACTTTAATCAGCACAATGGTGCCATCTACTGAGGATGTAAGATTCATGGGATTAAGATCAGGCTTTTAATCTTTCCTAATGAAGGCAATCAGCTCTTCATTTGCACTGTCATATTTCAATCACAGGTAGTACACATCTCACATTTGCCTACTTTCTTTGTAACTCTTAATATGGGTCTTTGCTCTTTAATGCTTTATTGACAACTAAGACAGTATAAAATAATAGAAACCAAAGGCTTGTAATTGAAAGTTAACATCAGAAAGCCCAGGGCTAAAACTAAAGTGAGAGAGCCATTGTCCCTTAGTCATAAACAAAACAACAGTGATTGTGACAGGACTCTCCCACAACCATGGTTTTCTTTATATTCCTGAATAGCTTCCTCACCTTCTATGGGTTCCACTTCAAGCTTTCACACAGCTAAACAAGACCTTTTCCTTCTGAGAAGTTCCATCACAGCAATTCTCCCTTCTCTTGAAACTTTATCATAATTGGAGAGTGACAACCAAAGCCAAGGCTAAGTCATGAAACTAGAAAACTATTAAAGAAGGCTGGATTGCAGTGAAGGATCATCGCAAGGTTCTTTTTAAGTTGGTGGTGACTAATAAAGCTTGATCTTGAACAGAAGCAGTGAAGCTGTCAGGACAGTCATCTGTAAAGCTATCCTTTTAGCAACTTTTTGTTTGCCACAGGTTTCAAAGTCCCACAGATAGTTAACTAATCAAAATGGTTATCATAGCCATCCCCATCAATCAGTTAAAGCACTTCAGATTTTTTTCTCCCATGAAATAGAATTAGCCGACATTCTCCTGTCATGAATGTTTTAGCTTCTCTGGGCAAAATCATCACTCTGACATACCTATCTAAAGGCATTCCATATGTGCTTTATATGATCCTTTTCCCACCTACAATTCAGAGTTGCCATTTGGCGATTATGTTGCTTCCTAATTTTGAAGTATTCTACAAAATCTAAAGAATATCTTCACTAAATGCTTTTCAGCAGGCAGTTTTTCATGATTCACACACTTATCAGAAACACATCTCAATGATACCATCAGCAATCTACGAAGGACAGAGTTGGCAATCTACTTCTGCAGCATGTCTTAGATGGACTAATTGTTTTATTGGTCTGGTACATCTAACAGCATACTGTAGTATATTGGGCCTGAAAACAATTCACACCATATCATATGGGCACGTGATATCATATCCATGCTATGCACGGCTGTAATGTTTCTTGCAACCAGCTCATATACCACGTAGCATCAACAGATCTCTCTAAATCACACTCAAGAGACTGAGTCCAAAATTTATATGTAAGCTATGGAAAGAATCTCTTCTTTGATTGGGTTGGGCAATTGAGTGGGGAAGGAAAGAGGAAGAATGGAATGTCCTTGATGTCCTCTTTCGTCAACTGGAAGCCTTTATTGATTTAAATGAGGAAACAATCAATGGTTGGCACTTCAAGGACCTTCTAACACTTTTTTTCTATCAACCACAACGAAGATGATAGAGGAAGATGCATGTAACACAAGAAAGCAATGCTTCGGAGTTTGATCAAGCCTTGATTACAATGAAACAAACATCTAAAGAAAATTAAACTGCAAGCATAAAAGAAAAATATTAGGTCTTAAAGCACCATCAGCTAACTGCAATTTTGCTTCAAGAAATACAAGGCAGGGCCTGAATAATATGTCTTCCAAATGTAAGATGAAATAATATATAGTGAAAGATTTTTCACCAAGCTAATGTATTTTGACATTTGACAATTACCAATGGATTAACACATTGTTGCTGCCACAAGCTTCAAATTCAGTGTTTTCATTGTCATGACTGCTAGATTTCTGTAGTTTATGTGGTTGCTTGAAGTAGTATTTCCTAAACATATTATTTTATCAGTTGATTTGCTGTGCTAGATCGCCATAACTTATGAAAATAAAAACTTCGATTCATTAAAGAATATAACTGAAAAATCATAAGCAAATAGAGAATTGACCTTCAGGAGCTCGAATCTGTGGTGGGAAACTAAATGGCCAAGCATAAAACTTCAGCCATCCATCCAACTTCCAAGTGGTATAAAAGTCAAATAAATCTGCAAACGCAATTTTCTTCCTGCTGGCTGGGTGCTGAACTTGATGACTACTCACAAGTCAAATGGGACCAGGACACTGCAATATGCACTGTAAATTAGCAACAAATTAACAGTCAACCACTTTAAAAAAAGCTGATTAAAGTATGACATTGAGAACCTATGAAGCAAGCAAGTCTGCTGCTGTAAAAAGTTAAAACTCTGGCATGTCTGGGAGAATCCAACAACTTCTACAGCTTTAGCATATAATGGGGTCTGGTAGAGCTTATGCTCAACAACTCTTACTAATAAACCAAATTTTCTCTACAAAAGAACTAAACAGCTGTCTTGATGAAAGAGATATTGATATATTGTTGAATCTAGTTAATTGACTTAGTAAGATCTAACACTAGTAGGTACAAGCAGTGGCTTGAAAAGTACTAATAACAAGTTTTGTTTCCAATATCTACTTCAAAGAGGGAGCATAGTTGCTAACTATCATGGATACTTTGGTGTAGCATTCATAAGAGAAAGAAACCGAAGCTAGAAACTCAAACTACATGTTATAGATGGTTGGCATTGCAAATGACAATCAAATGATTCAACAAGCTCAGTGCTCATGTACAAGATTTTGCCGGAAAGTCAATGCTTCATGTAATCTTGGCAACCATTATCTAACTTTATGTGCATGCCATCTCTGTATCATGTGTTGAAGCCATCCAATATTTAACACCATCCTCTCACTCTGAATAATTATTTTTATGAGGTCATACAAGGACAGGTTCATTTTCTAAGCCCACAACACTGATTAAAATATAGAAGCTGAGTTGTGCAGTAGAGGGGAAACCAGCAAACTTGGGTTCTTTTAAAGCCAGTGGATCTTTTGAAGAGTCAAAGTCTGATTTCTACAAATCCCACCTTATCATCAAATAGTATTGTAATTATTCATGGCTAATGAGGAATCTTACACATTATATTTACCTTGGTCAAAGTCAAAGAACCAATTTAAAGAAACGTTTTGCTACAAAACTGATTAGTCATTGGCAATTGATTGGCTTATCCACATACAGAACTAAGAACTCTATATTCAGGAAATGAAGGAAGCATTTGATTTATTCTTCTCTGAAGGCCAAAGTCAACTTGGTGTTTTTATTATTATTTTCTTTTTATTTTCCTTGAATTGCTTTTTTTCCTAGTTTTCTTTGTTTTGTTATTACTTTTATTGCTAATATTGTTTTTTCTTCACTACTACTCTCTCCCTTCCTTTGGTCTTCTCCATCTCCAAGTCTTCCCTCTTCCAAATCACCAAGCAAACACAATAGAAAATGGAGGAAAGGAAGGAAGGGGAAGAGAGATTATATGGTCAACCTTGGGAAAAGGGATTGAATGGGAAGCCGCAAGCCCTTTTGGAGGTTCTCCAACGACCACCGCTCGTCTACCTCCGCCTCGAGCACCTCGCCTGTGTCCTCCATAGCGGCGGCGGAGATGGCCGTGGAGTTCCTCTGCCCCATCTCCCGCTCCCTCATGGCCGACCCCGTCATCGTCCCTCCCTCCGGCCACACCTTCGAGCGCAGCTGCGTCCAGGCCTGCGCCGACCTCGCCTTCTCCCCGCCCGGCCTCTCCCTCGAACTCAGCCCCTCCCCTCTCGTTCTCATCCCCAACGTCGCCCTCAAGTCCGCCATCCTCAGCTGGTGCCAGAGCATTGGCATACCGCCCCCCCAGCCCATGCCCCCCGACGCCGCCCGCGCCCTCGTCCGTAGCCTCATGCCCCCCTCCAGTAATCCACGTCCCTCCCCTCCTCATGCTGCCGGTGGTGATGGTAGTGGTGGTGGTGGTCATGGGAGAAGAGATCGAAGGGGTGAATTCATGCGGAGATTCGCGGCGTTCTCTTTCGACGAAGCAGAGGAGGCGGAAAAAGGTGAGGCCTCTCGATCGCCACACGGGTACGGTGGAACTGAAAGAGGAAAAGAGAAACGAGGTGAGCTCTCCAGAGCAGCAGCTGCCGCGGATTCTTACGGTGGAACTGAAAGAGGAAGAGAGAAAAGAGGTGAGCTCTCCAGAGCAGCAGCTGCCGCGGATTCTTACGGCAGCCGATACGACGAGAAAGGTGAGGCGATGCGAGCTTCTTCGGCGTCCTCGGATGGGGAGGGTGAGATTTTTGGCAGCAGATCGACGAGACCGGCCCAGAGTTTGAGGGGGGCGATGAATCCCAACGCCCCTTCCGCTTTCTCCGTTCGCACCAAGAATCAAGCTCCCTCCTTTTCGCAGCACTTAACCTCGTCGGCGTCCTCGTACCAGTCGTCTTCCTCCAATTCCTCCATCACCGAGGCCTTCGTCGAGGAAGCGCCCAAAGAGCCGCCGCCACCCGAAGTCCACAATCGGACCGCTACCAGTCTCCCCACGTCCCAGACTGCCGACGTCGGTGTGTCGGAAGAGGAGGTTCTGATTAAATTGATGGATACGGAGCTCTCCGAACAGGAATCCGCTGTGGTGTTGCTCCGGCAAGCTACCAAGGAGAACCGCAAGCGCCGGATCGACCTCTGCACGCCTCGCCTCCTCGCCGCGCTCCGCTCTATGCTCCTCTCAAGCAGCGCCGCCGTCCAGATCAGCGCGACCGCCTCATTGGTGAACCTTTCTTTGGAGCCTGAGAACCGGGTCCGCATTGTGAGGTCAGGGGCAGTGCCGCCGCTCGTGGAAGTGCTCGAGGGCGGGTACCCGGAGGCCCGCTACCACGCCGCTGGCGCTCTCTTTAGTCTGGCCCTCGCTGACGAAAACAGAGCGGCGATCGGCGTTCTTGGTGCCATCCCGCCGCTGCTCGACCTCTTCTCCGTGCCCTCAGCCGACGGCCTCCGCGCTCGTCGCGACGCCGGGATGGCGTTGTACTACCTCTCCCTCGCCGGCGCCAACCGTTCGAAGATCGCGAGAGCTCCAGGGGTGGTGCGGGCCCTGCTCTCGGTAGCGTCGGAGAGGGAGGTGTCCCCGGGAGGGACGCCGTCGACGACGCAAGGGCCGGGATTAGCGAGGCTGGCGATGATGGTCGTGTGCAACCTCGCCGGTTGCAACGAGGGGCGGGCGGCGCTGATGGATGGCGGGGCAGTGGCGTCGGTGGTGTCTCTTATGAGGTCGCCGGCGGCTGCCGCGGTGGAGGAATACTGCGTGGCGGCGCTATACGGGATGAGCCGCGGGAGCCTCCGTTTCCGCGGATTGGCAAGGTCGGCGAGCGCGGAGCCGGTGCTGACGCGGGTGGCGGAGGGCTGGGTCAGCGGCGGCGAGATGCGGCGGGAGATGGCCAAGAAGACGCTTAGGGCGCTGAGGGGGGACGACGAAGACGACGCCGAGCCGTCGCTGTCGATGGGGTTCCCGGCGGACGACGACGGCAGCATCGTCTCGGAGGGGATGATGTCAATTCGCAGGCGGCCCAATTACTATGCTAACCCGCCGCGCATGAACTCGGCCGAGTTCTGACCGAGTCTGGATGACTCGGTCTTCTCTATATTTAATTCATTTGTAGCCCTTAATTGGTTTATTTTAGTGTGATGCGTCACATCACATTGTCCTCTATATATTATTATTAATTTGAGTTTGTGGGAACTTTAAAGTCAAGTTTTGATTCATAAATGTGTAATAAATTTGGAAGATAAGGAGTAGAAATAAGGGATATTGGATGCTTGTTTCAAATTATGTGGACATTTCTATCTCTATGACTTTATCATTGAGTTAAATTTGTATTGCAAACATGTTCTTTGGTGTTTTTATAATATGTTTGATGTAGTCAATCTAAGTTCTAGAAGAGTTGATTAGCTGATAACAAATATTTAAACATTTTTTTTATTTGATCGAGATGAGATAACTAATTTATTATTTTTAATATATTTAAAATTATAAGTGTCGCCTCTTGATTTTTGTTTTCACATGATTACAACATGTGAAAAAAAAATCAAGAGTCAAATAAATAAATATTATTTTTATTATATATATTATAAATTATTTATTCATCAAAATAAAAGTTAAAAATAATCATAGCTCTTATTAAAAAATATTATGATATTAATTCAGAAATAAAATTTAGAAAGATATGTTTTTAACAAAATCTGATCTAGTGAGAGATTATTTTAAAAATAAAGAATAAATTAAAAAAAAATTAGTAATACTAAATAGAAACTCTTATAAGTTGACTATTAAATAAATATATTTTTAAAAATTAATCATCTCACTGGCATATATCCCTCGTTCGTTAAAATGAGCGGATGAAGAAATCATCCAACTTGATTATCATTAATTCTCAAAAAAATTATTTTATTTGCGCTTGATAAGAAAATAAAATCATCGATAATATGGAAGATGAAATAATATATCAAAGCATCTTAATTTATATTTTAAATATTATTGATATCAAATAATATCACTCAATCCTTAATTGGGTTGAATTGATAATGAATTGTAATACCTTGTTGATTAGAAATATTATAATAATATATATTAATTAAGGGTTTAAAATTGTATTAAATATATTTTTTAAATTACTAACTATTTTATCTTCCATGAATTATCATCGTTCTAAACTATATATATATATATATATATATATATATATATATATATATATATATATATATATATATATATATATATATATATATATATATATAATGCAAACAATCATATCAAAATGAGATGGAGTCGCAGCTGGGAAGGCTCCGTCGCTTGGCTACTATATAAGAAGTGTATCGGAGTGCGGGAGAAGTGAGGCTTTGCATCCCAACAACATGCCGGTGCCGGCAGGGTTCGTCTTCAACCCGAGCGACCAAGACCTGTTGTGGTACTACCTCGCGCCCAAGGTGCTCGGACGACGCATTCCCGATAAGGCGGCCGTGAAGGAGACGGACATCTACCACGTCGACCCTGACAGGCTCACCAGTTAAGTCTCGTCGCCATCTTCGTCTCCCTTTTTTTCGTTACTGCCTCAGCTTGATCTGTGGCTTTATATTGGTTCTTGAATCCAACTTTTCTTTCTGGAAGACGAAGCGGCTCCAAGAAATCTGTTCTAGAACCCCCAAATTTCTCGGTGGTTTCGCTGAAATAAATGGTAATGATCCGACGATTCTTGTTCAGATTAACGGTAAATGTAGCATTACACGTTTTTGAATCCAAACTTCTCGGTGGTAACCTCAAAATGGACGGCACTGATCTGGTTATTCTCGTTTTGTTTGGTGGCGAATGTAGCACTACATCTGCTCTTGAGCCCAAATTTCTCAGTAGTTTCGCTGGAACGGATGCTAATGGTCGGACGATTCTTGTTTAGATTGACGGTAACTGTAGCATTACATCTGTTCTTGAATCGAAACTTCTTGGTAGTTTCCTTGAGATGGATGGTACGGATCTGATGATTCTCATCTCGTTTTGTTTGGGGGTGAATGTAGCACTACATCTGTTTTTGAACCCAAATTTCTCCGTAGTTTCGCTGGAATGGATGCTAATGATCGGAATTCTTGTTTAGATTGACGGTAACTGTAGCATTACATCTGTTCTTGAATCGAAATTTCTTTGTAGTTTCATTGAGATGTATGGTACGTATCTGATGATTCTCATCTCGTTTGGCGGTTTATGAAGCTTGACATCAGTTCTTGAATCCAAACCTCTCAGTAGTTACGATGATGATTCTCGTTTAAGTTTGGCATTACATCTGTTCATGAATCCATATTTCTCAGTAGTTACCATTAAAATGGATGAAAACTATGTGATGATTCTGGTTGAGTTTGACGGCATATGTAGCTTTGCATTTGTTCTTGACTCCAAACTTCACAGCAAACAGATGGTAAATGCAATTCTCATTTAGTTTGGTGGTATATGCAGTCTGTTCTTGAATCCAAATATTTCAGTAGTTGCAATAAAATGGATGGTAATGATTTGTTTGTTCCCGCTCAGTATGTTGGTATATGTAGCCTTGTGTTCTTGAACCCAAACATCTCATTCACTTTGGTGGTCTTGCATGCAGTAAATACTCGTAGTTCTGATGGGAAGTGGGATTACTTCTTTGTGCGAAGGGACCTCAGCGAGAAGAGCCGACGCACACCAAATGGGTTCTGGAAGGAAGTGGGCGAAGTGGAGACTATCAATGCCGTGTTCTTGGGCGGCATAATTGGATTCAAGAGGTCTTTTGTGTTCGTCGAAGGAACAGAGGACGATCCTGGGGCGATCACCCGTTGGGAGATGGCGGAATACCGTCTCAACCAGGAGAGGCATCTGCTGAGGAACGACGACAACCCTGAGGTTGGATCGCATCTCTAAAGTGAATTATTGTTCTTACCGATGCTTCATAGTTGATGATTATAGCATCTACCATTGATGTGCAAGTTTCTTGCTTTTATATTAATCACAACCCACTGGATAGAATCTCATGATTCTGAGCTCTTCATGCAAGATTTTAGGAAAACATTTACTTCAAATCTTCTACTTGTTATGTATTGCTTTTTGCTCATTATGCTCATTTACTATGATTAACAATTGCTGTGAACTCTGAATCAAGTTACTAACAATGAAATTGTTGAAGTTTTACTTAGGGCAATCCAAGTCAATTAGTCATGACTAACATCGATGAGATTGGATACCAATTCAACCAAAAAGTTTAAACCATGAAGCTTTGAGTCAAATCCAATATTATCATCCAACTCTCTCGATACTTAGCAACGGAAGATCACTCTTTAATCATCTTTCAATTTTCATCTATATATTTGGCTAATAGAATGTTACTATGGAATCAAATTGGGAGTGAGATTGAGACTGCTGTTTTCTGCCACAATTTCTTGCTCTTCCTGGTTCAGTTGCTTTTGTCTCTTCATATGCTTGACTTTCTCATTGCCCCGAAATCTGGCCATCACTTTTGTGGAATTATGCCTTCAGTAGACTTGTTCCGGTAGACAATTATAATAACATTTAAAAGACAAGCAGCTATTTTTCATTTTCTTACGTCACAAAAAGTGAACAATCAAGTGTCCTCTGTTGGCTGACCATACTTGATGTTTTTGTAGAGGAACAACTATGTCGCCTGTAGAGTATATCTGGAGAATGAACCAATAAGTGAGTGCACCGTAGACTCGGCCTGTCGCCAAGATGCTGAAGAAGAAGAAGACGATGATGATAATGAGAATACCGAAGTGGACAGCAGCGGAGTGAGGAAATGAGATGTGACCGAAGAATACAATTACCCAGTTGCCCCAGCCCAGGTTGCGGCACTGAACTGCTTGCTCTTAGTTGTTTAGCCAGCTTCCGCTTACATCTTGTTTTCCTCACAAGGGTTCCTGGACTTGGTGACAATTGATCTCCAGCTGGTTACTAGTGTCATTCTTTAAATCAAAGAATTCTGACATTAGCATGAGCCAAGTGTTAGGTTTTGACAGAGTAAAAGAAGATATGACTGGAATTTCTCCTTTAGTTTACTGTGGCCTCTCCATCGTTGTTTTTGCCAAGATTGGTAGGTATGCCAGAACTTTTTGGTAGCTGCAGATTTGAAAACTTGGCAATTTTGTAGAACAACTTGAGGAATTTTATCGAGTGTTACACTCGAGCAAAAGTTGTTTGGGCAATTTATCGAAAAAAAAATATCATACAAATGAGGTTTTATCAAATGGCACTCTCAAAGGGCTTTTTTTTTTTCTAATTGAATCAAAATCTCTTCTATAAAATCAAATAATGATAGACAATATCTGTTGACCTTGTTTGACTTTGGGTTTTTGGGGTTGAACCAATTTGTTTGATATGAATCAAACCAAATCATTTTAAAATAAATTAATTATTTAATTTGTTCAATTTAGACTTAGATTAGCCCTTGTTTTCTTCCAAATTATATTGTTAAACTTCATTCGATATTACTAACTTTCTTGTCATTGATCATAATTGTCGTAAATGTCAACGCTTTCCCATTGGATCTTGATGGTCGTATAGTATCCTTTGTCGATGAGGCAAGAGATCGTCGTTGCCATCTCAATGAGTGTACGTAATATCTTTTATTTTTGAATTATTTATGATAATGATAATTTTTTGTTTAATTATTTTAATAATAATTTATTTAATTTTTAGGGGGGAGAGTGTAATATTCTTTATTTTTAAATTATTTATGATATACATATTTTTTTATTATTTTAATGAGAAGTTATTTTAATAATTTCTTATACTAAATAAATTATCATTAAAATAATAAACAAATAAATCATATATATCATTAAAAAAAAAAAAAAAAAAAAAAAGAACATTACACCATTGATAACTGCCAATGTCATTATTGGGGCAAGAGATTGCCTTGCTTTCTTATTGAGCCTCGATAATCATGGTCAACATCAGGATATGACATCACCGTCCACATATCCATATATCTAAATAAACTCTCTTTTGATATATAAAAAATTACCTTATTCTTAGTTATCAATTGCAACCTAAAGTTGATAATATTTCAATTGTTGATACTCACCCGACCCCAATTTTCAAAAACGAGATGATGCGATACCATAAAAATATCCACGTGCTTGCATAGCCCTATCTATTAACAAATTAGTAAGACTGACAATCAAAATTAATTTGTACTAGACTTTTTATCCATATATAGAAAAAATGAGATTTATATTACCATCAAAAGTGATACATAGCCTCTTAGATATTCAGTCAACTCAGTGCTACCGTCAAAAGTGATACATAGCTTCAACGGTAAAAATCTTAATGATAATATAAGAATGTACAATCAGTCAAATCAGATCGATTGAGTCAATAAAAAAGATATATCTAATTTAAAATATATTTTTATGATTTTAAATAAAAAGAGCACATGGTGAAAAGCAGACATTGTGGCGCCCGCCATCAAGTAAAACATTAGTATTAGGTTTTCTTTTATATAACTTACCCAAATCGTTTTGGAATCTGTATTTTCCTCATAGCAAGAGAAATCATAAGTGGCTCAAAACTGTGCCACCACAATGGGGACTGAAAACATCATTCCCAGTGAAGCATGGAAGTCAGCAGACTCCATGCCGCTGGTTATAATGAATGCAGTTGTACAGGTTCAACACGATAGAACTCACTGCGACCATAAGAGCAAATCGATCATATTTGGCTACCTCAGACCAACTTCAGGTTCGAGTCATTTGGCTTCCGTGAACCAAATTCTCATTCCATATACAACCTTTTTTCTAAGCTTTTGAATAATATTTATTGAGTCTATTTAGTCCAGTTGTTTATTGAATCGATTTGATTCAATTAGAATCAAGTAGAGATTTATTTAATATTTATTTATTATTAAAGTCCATCAAGTAGATGGACTCTGGATAAAACTCTATAAATATGGATATAATTGTTTCTTTTCAGTAATCTATGAAAAATATTATTCTGTTCTTTTGACAAATCATAGGAGGTCGATCCCCTCGAAGCGATCGAGGAGGCCGATCCCCTCGAAGCGATCATTATCATCCCCATTTCTCCTCTTTCTCTTCTTTTTTTTTACGATAAGATTTTAGGGTCTTATCATTTGGTATCTGAGCGAAGATAAGACTTTAGGGTCTTACCATTTGGTATCAGAGCCTACGATAAGATTTTAGGATCTTACCATTTGGTATCAGAGCCTACGATAAGATTTTAGGGTCTTATCAATACACCACGAGAAACTTCACCTGTGACATCAGAGTAAAGCAATAACATGAAATCAGATGGTATTTATTTCAAGACTCCAATAAGAACATCAGCTATATAGAGAATCTTACAGCGTTTTACATGACAATTTGTGTTTGATCACCGATTCGGCTACCTTTTTTTGAGTCCATCCACATATATTTATGAACTGCAATATATAACACTTGTGCTACGTGGGAGATGCAGCTACACGCAACCTTTCGGAACTTGGGAGCAGAGGATCCCAACCCTACTGTGTAACGCAGCATGCAGCATCTGTCTTCCATGCGAGTTCAAACTCATTGCCATAGGAAAGCCAATCACAGTGAGGAACAAGGCATTAGTGGCAGCCATGACATGAAGCCATGAATGATTAGGAACCAGCCGTTCGTGTATGGCAGACAACAGCAGTTCGGTGCACCTTTGTCTTCTTAAAGAGCAGGCAGAGTTTGGCTTTGCTGACTCCAAAGTAAGTTAGGAGAGAGCTGAAACTAATCTTACCCGACACCTTCAAATATCTCCAAATCTTAATCTCCATCTCTACGCAAAAATCTGAGCCTTTCACCCCGCTGCCAGCCTAAAAGAATGTTGCAGAGCCTTGCGTTAGATTAATGGCAGACAAAGACGACAAGGACGCATCGATTGATTCCAGTCATAATTCGAGCCTGTAAAGATGCACCCATTCCAACTTTCTTAGCTGGATTAAGCAGGTCACCGGTTCATGTTCCTATCCTCTAATTGGTTTCATCTATGTATGAACTAACGGAGAACTAGGGCTTCATCAGAGCTGCACTCATCTCCAGCACCTGACGAGATGCAACGACGGATGACAACTGAGCATGGCATGCCTGAAGGAGCAGCCTTTCCGCCAATCATTGGAGCGAATCCACCGGCCCGGACATATCTTTTGTGTGTGGGCGATATGAGACGCGTGGAGCACCGTCCTTTCCGTGGACCCGCGGCGGTGTTGCTGTCATCCCTCACCTCACCGCCCATCCAGTGGAGTATTGGACCAGCCTTCCTCCATTAACCATTCTCACCCTCCGTCTCGAATCCAAACACTCCAAAAAGCATGCATGCCATGGCTTCTCGCCACTCGGCCACATGTTGGTCCTAGCAGAAAATGTGGCAATAAGCAGTCGTCCTTCCCCCACCTCATATCACTCCGGCCTTTATAACCTCACGCCATCATCGACGCACCTCTCACTTCAGCCCTTCCCTCCTTATCTCTCTCCCCCTCCTTCCCTTCCTGTCTTACGGGAGCTGCAAAATGGTATCGAACAGCATTAGCCTACTATGCTTTCTGATCATCTGTATGTGTTCTTACTCACCACCCTCCACCTTGTTTGTAGGTGTCTGCCGTCGTGCACACTGATGACGAAGGCGTCGACAATGGTCCGGTTGTCGATTACAATGGCAATCCTGTCGACAAATCCAAGACAGGGGGATGGCTCGGTGCTGGTCTCATCTTAGGTGATTAACTACTTGTCCACTTGGAGCTCGCTGTTGCCTATACGTGCAACAGGACCGGTATGTGTGAGACAGGACTGAGGGCTACGTGCACTGTTTCAGGGACGGAGCTGGCGGAGAGAGTCTGCGTGATGGGCATCTCGATGAACTTGGTCACTTACCTGGTGGGAGATCTGCATCTGTCCACCTCGAGTTCAGCTAATGTCGTCACAAACTTCATGGGCGCTCTTAATCTTCTAGCATTGCTCGGAGGCTTCTTAGCCGATGCTAAGCTCGGTCGTTACATGACCGTCGCCATCTTCGCCACCATCACTGCTGCGGTATGACCATCTAAGAACCACTCCCATTGATACTCTTCATGCCGCGCTTACCGCGAACAGTGTGATGATATGATGTTGACATTTATACTGTTGCTTGTGACATCAGGGCGTGAGCTTGTTGACGATGGCCACATCGCTTAGCAGCATGAGGCCATCCGCCTGCGACAGCGTGCGGGTGGCCCACCACGAGTGCGTCGCGGCCAGCGGCGACCAGCTCGCTATGCTCTTCGTCTCACTCTACACGATCGCTCTGGGAGCAGGCGGCATCAAGGCCAACGTGTCGGGCTTCGGCTCCGACCAGTTCGACAACCGCGACCCCAGGGAAGAGAAGGCCATGATCTTCTTCTTCAACCGCTTCTACTTCTGCATCAGCCTCGGCTCGCTGTTCGCGGTCACGGTGCTGGTGTACATCCAGGACAACGTCGGCCGGGGGTGGGGGTACGGCATATCTGCCGCCACCATGGTGGTCGCGGTGGTGGTGATGCTGGTGGGCACGCCACGGTACCGGTTCAGGCGGCCGCAGGGCAGCCCATTGACGGTGATAGGGAGGGTGTTCTTGTCGGCGTGGCAGAAGAGGAAGCTGCCTCACCCGGCCGATCCCAGCGAGCTCAACGAGTACCACGAGGCCCAGGTTGCGCACACCGAATGGTTCAGGTAAACGTCTTGGATAAGCACATTACATGGCATATTTTCATTGGCGATCCGATCTTAACATGATCTCGCTTTGGATTCCCTTTCGCAGGTGCCTCGACAAAGCCGCCATTCAAGCGTGTAACACCAGCTCGAGCAAAGAAGGTGGAAATGGCGGCGCCTGCGACGTCGGCGAGGCAGCCACCGTGACGGAAGTGGAAGAGGTGAAGATGGTCCTGAAGCTGCTCCCGATCTGGTCCACCTGCATTCTCTTCTGGACCGTCTACTCCCAGATGACCACCTTCTCCGTGGAGCAGGCCACGTACATGAACCGCCACATCGGCTCCTTCGTCTACCCCTCCGGCTCCCTCTCGTTCTTCCTCTTCATCTCCATCCTCCTCTTCACGTCCCTCAACGAGAAGCTCCTCGTCCCCCTCGCCCGCAGCTTCACCCGCAACGTGCAGGGGATCACAAGCCTGCAACGGGCCGGCGTCGGCCTCGCTCTCTCCATACTCGCCATGGCCGTCTCCGCGGCGGTGGAGAAGAAGAGGAGAGACTCCTCGGTGCATGACGACACCAAGATAAGCGTGTTCTGGCTCGTCCCGCAGTTCTTCTTGGTGGGAGCCGGCGAGGCCTTCGCCTACGTGGGTCAGCTCGAGTTCTTCATCAGGGAAGCCCCCGAGAGGATGAAGTCGATGAGCACCGGTCTCTTCCTGTCAACGCTGTCCATGGGGTTCTTCTTCAGCAGCATGCTTGTGTCTCTGGTCGACAAGGCCACCGAAGGGGGTTGGATCAAGAACAACTTGGACAAGGGGAGGTTGGACTACTTCTACGCCATGCTCGCGGTGCTGGGTGCCATAAACTTCGGGGTTTTCTTGGTGTTCGCGAGTCGCCATGAGTACAAGGTGCAGAGCTACGACGTGAGCAAGCAAGGCAAGGAGCTCGGGAGCTGGAAGGACGACGGCGTCGATGAACAGATAAAGGGAATGGACGTGTAGGAGAAGGATCGAGGATTTTTCCTCCTTTAGTCCTTTTTTTTCTCTCTCTCTTATCCAAGCTTCGATTCCCTGCATTTCCAATGTAAGAGCAATGGCGTGCAGAGGATTCAGAATCCAAGAACTCGTTCCTCAATGGAAATTAATGTAAGAGAACAGTATGTTTTAGACAGGGTTGTTGATGCCACGATGGCCCATTGGACCATCTTGGAAGCCCAACTGTGACCCGTTTACCACTTGGGAAATAGAAGGGTGCCGTCACACTTGGCCCATTTATATCTTTAATATTCATGACATTTGGCGTTAAGACATATTATATCATTCTTGATCGGAATTAATAATATTAATTTTGTTTTAACATAATAAAAAGCATTTGTAGAAAATTATTGTTTTTTTTCATTATGTTTTTATCTTCTACCATACATTAGATAGGGTCTCTGTCTCGATAGTTGTTAAGGGACAATTTGGTCGGTCGGCCATTGGTACGACTCCTAGGCTCGCGATCAATTATTCACTTTAGACGTACTTACACAGTTTTGTCCTTTTTAGAGCATGTGAACTCTAAAAAACACCTATGAGGGTAAGGAGACCTGATAGATTTATGAGTCCTTGGTTCCTATACTCCTCGACCAACGTGGGACTAAATCGTTTTATCAGTACTCCCTCCCGTAAGAGAGCCAAGGTGTATGACTCGGGAGAGTGTTTGCTCGGTCAAGGTGCAGGCCTTAGGCCCTCCTTCTAACGCCAATCTGATAAAGGACAATTTGATCGATTGTCCATTGGTACGTCCCATAGGCTCACATCCTCCGGAAAAAAACAAAATCGTGCGGGTACGCCCATCGTTCAAAGCAGATAATTTCTTATTAGCCTATGGGCTGTACCAATGACCGACCGACCAAATTGTCCCTTATCATATTTACGCTAGAAATAGGACCCAAGACCTACACCTCGATCGAGCAAACTCACTCTCGAATTGTACACTTTGACTATTAACCCTTGGCTAAATGATTAGTGTTCCTAATATTGACATATGAATGGCTTTTTTTTCTTTGAGCTAAATGATTAGTGTGTTTTCAGAATCGAAATGATGCTATTATTATTTGGGAAAGTAGCTTTGCAGGAGAAAGTAAAAAGAAAGAAGAAAAAAAGAGTAGAAAAGGAGTATGAATGCAGCATACAACCATCTTTTGTCAGATGTACCACAACATTGCCTTTTCTTTGTCTTTACTTTGCTTACTCTTCTATCATTCATTACATATTGTGTGATAAGAAGAGTTTGATGTTGTTTTGCGTTTAGGTTTTTCTCAGCTATTACAAAAAATCAAACATTGTACTGATTTAGAGAGTTATGTATCTTTTTTCTTCTTTTTTTTCCTTTTTGATTGTTAAAGTGTTTTTTTTTTTTTGTGGGGGGTGTAAACATATGAAAGATAATAATAAGACTGACATATATGTTCACTTAGAGATATGAATCAATCAATCAAGTGGATGTGTTGTGATAAGCAAGACTTGTTGAGCTACAAAACATGCGAAAGGATCCAAAATGGTTGAAGACCTTTCAGCGTCATTCCAATGTTTGCGAGATGTGCATTGGATGCTTCTGCGGCGTGTGGGGAAGCGTCCTTTGGAGGGCAATGTTTCTTCTTCCACCACCACCTCTTTCTCTCGTCTGAGACGAGAAGAGGGTGTGCTCACAGCCACTGGAACACATCACGAAACCTCAGTAAAAGAAAGTCTTCGATTTTTCGAGCCTTCGGTATTTGACTGGTCAACGTCATCGAACTTTTTTCTGCCCTACGGATTCATCGAAAGCAGCTAAAAGAAGCCTCTCTCTCTCTCTCTCTCTCTCTCTCTCTCTCTCTCTCTCTCTCTCTCTCTCTCATCTCTCCCACTGATTGATTGATCGACTCATCGGCAAAGTCTCTGCTGCTTTGGTTTGTCTGTCTTGCATTGGGACCATTGTTTCGGGGATCACACAATTAATTAATGTGTTTCTCTCTCGTAATTTGAATTCAACACAACCTTTTCTTTTCTGATGGTGTAGTAACAATCCATGAGTTCAATGCTCGATCACGGCGGCGGCCATCGAGAAGCGACTCAGTGCCATTCGAAAGCAAGCTTCCGCCATGACTGACTGTTTGCTTCGTGAACTCATCACAGCCATGATTAGGCTCTTATGCTATTGGAGACGATGGGATGGGATAATTAACAGCCAACACAATGAATAATTAGATGGGTTTCGTTGGCCACTCGTAGTCTGCTCCTCACTGTCTGTGTTGGACTGTCATTTTGCGATCATTACCGACATCCATAATGATGCCAAGATTTAACGAACACAACAAAAATCTCATCACATGATTTATTATGGGGCCCATCGGCGGCACCATAGAGGTGGGACCCACGGCGGGTTAAGATGTTTGACCACCCACATCTATCTTAATTTACCACGATAATATATCCGGGTATAATAATTACGTATTAAAAATTATCGACACCTCATTGTCACATGACCAATACATTTTTCTCGTCATGTAATCAATACCTTATAATCATTCAAACGTTATGATATCATTCATAATTTATAAATGATCGGATACGATAATAATATCTCATCGTGATGTGATCAATATGAATATTATGATCTTATTCATAGTTATATCATATTCTTTGGATTATGTGTGATTACATCTAATGCTAAAGAATCATTTTTAACATGAAAACATGATTTAGTGCAATAGTCCAAAATGTCATCATTAAAAAGACCCCTCAAATACATTATTTCTTAGTATATTAGTCTATTACAGACTCTACATTAGTCGAAACAATCGACTCGAAAGTTAACTTAAACTTCAAATAGATTACGTAATATTCGATGCAATCTCAAATCAAACAATCTTAAAATGACGTCATAAACAAACACAAAATAAGAATATGTTTTGACAAAAAAAAGTTTTGATGGTGGATAATAATATTTTGGGATCAAATTATTTCTTCATCACTTATCTTTAAACAAAAAATAAATTCCATCATCACTTACAATTATTTGTGGGGAAACATGATCGATTACATCTAACAACCATTTGGCATCTCAAATAGTCGATAGTGGGATGTCATGATTACATTCTAATAATGTCTCTATTTATTTATGTTAAATGTTTATTACTTTAGCAATTTCACACAAATCACATGATGACACGTGGATCTCAAATAATTGAAACATTATAGAGGATAGATAGTCAATTCATCCATCCCAAAATCTCGATAGAACATATATTCCCAATAAATGAAACATCCCAATGATATATTTTGTTGGGAATCGAGTTAAGGATCAAATTATATATTAATAATGAATTAAAAGTTTGAGCTCGTGAGCCTTTAGCTCCATCTGGACCGTTGATCAAGCTCGATGGGCGGTCTTGATCCTTCGTCCTCCTCTGTGTAATGAGCCCTTTAACCTCGTCATTTGGCCTACAAACATTGTACGTTAACGATGAGCACCCATCATCGATCGATAACACGGGCGTCACGGCACGCGGGCTGCGGCCAATGACGCAATCCCACCCCCGACAGGCCACGAGCGTTGGTGCACGTGTCGTACAGTCGGCGCGTTGGTCCCGTGTACGGTGCACGCGCCCCCACGCCTTATCATACGTCATCGTCGACTTTTCCCCCCTCTCCTCGGGGTCCGCGGGGGCGGCGCGACGTGGTAGTCTGCGCTGGCGTGGCGGCGACCTCGACCGCGATTGGAGGAAAAAGGGGGGACCCACGCGGGCTGGGGTCGTGCAAACGAAGGTGGGTGTACAGTGACGTGCCCGCGGGCGCCCAGAACGAAGCTGCCATGCTCCAACTCGGGCGCAACAAAGAGGAGCCGAAGCAGAGCAGGCCATAAATGGCCATTCCATTTAGTCGCTACTCCACGCTGCGTCCACTCTGCCGCAGGCAAACTAGAGCTGATCGCGACGCTTTGAGTGTCACTGCCAAGGATCGCAGGACGGGAGCCGCCTGTTGCATGGGAGGGGCTTAGAGTCCTCCAAAAGTCACAGAAGAAAAAAGAAATATGAAGCGATGAATGAAGAAAAATGTGTGTGTGGATTTTTGTGCTTTGAGGAACACACAACATGGTGTGAGAACGAATGCTAGTAGGGACCATGCCTCCTTGCTTCCTGTTTGCAGGGAGTGTCAAAGTCATGTCAGAGATGATCCTTTACCCCCTGATTCCCCAACCTGAAATCTCAAGGAAGCTCGTGTGCTTCCTTTCTTATTCTTCTTGCAAGCGAGGTTGCTAATCTTCATCTGTGTCTGAAACATCGAATAACTACGTTGAAAGAAGTAAATGAAGAAAGGGAAGCATTCCGGAGGAGGATTATTGTTGAGGTTGGAGTTTGAAGGAAGGAGGGAGGGAGGGAGGGAGGGAAAAGACTCGAAGGTGAGTCCGCCGTGCGACCCACAGGGCGGTGGGCGTCACGTGCGGTCTGCAGTACGGCGCGCCCCTTCCTGTGCATAGCCCCCTCTGCAACAATGCAACGCCACCGATCTGTGTGAAGAGAGAGACAGAGACCAACAGCACCTCTGCGACTTTGGCATGGTTCAGTACTAAGACTTGCAGGCTTTTATACCATCTCTCTCTCTCTCTCTCTCGCTCGCTACCGAGACGGCTTCCTTCTCTTCTTACTCTCACCTCTCGCTCTCTCTCTCTCTCTCTCTCTCACACACACACACACACATACGCACGCACACGAGAGACTGTTGTCGAATACTGATGGTAAAGGATATGGGTGATGTTACTAGAGTTGTCAGTGGCACTGCAGCAGCGATCGGACAATAAGAACGCTCGAGGCGTGTGATGATGCGTAGGTGAAAGATAGGTAGAGAGAAGATTCATTGGTAGATATATTCATAGCTAGCAGGCAGAGAGAGAGAGAGAGAGATGCCTGCTCTGGTGCTGCTGCAGCAGCTGCCTCCTCTTATTTCCACGCCCACGCCCACGCCCACGCCCACGGAGCACGTATCGGGTGCTGCCGCGGTGACGCTAAGGGACGGGTCACCCCCTCTCGGATTCCCCTCCTCCGCCGCGTACCGCATTTATACCCCACCTGCGGCGCTCGCAGTCCATGTCTCCTCTCCTCCCCCTCCCCTCGTGATCCCTTTACTCCGCATTCCTTTTGAATCCTTGTGAGGGCTCCGGAGATCCGTTTGAGCTCTCGTGTGTCCGCGAGTGACGATGGGGGAGACCGTGCCGACCGCGCCGCCGCTGCTGGCGCCGCCGGTGGTGGTGGTGGCGCCCAGCCCCAAGTCGCCGCCCAAGTACCCCGACCTCTGCGGCCGCCGGAGGCTGCAGCTCGAGCTGCAGATCCTGAACCGCGAGGTTGGCTTCATCGAGGTAACCCCACCAAATCCTTCCTACTCTTTCTCGAGCAAAAATGTCATCTTTTAATGGAAGTCTGCGAAGTGGAATGACTGTGAAATGATGGCTATCCTACTAATGCTTCTGATGGCTGTGCTTGAAAGCAACATTTAGATGGATTATCTTGTAATCTTTAGCTGCAATTTGAAGTAAGAGAGGTTGTTGAGTTGCTAAGGTTTTGATTCGAGAGTCAAAGGTGTTTCCTTGCCAAGTAGTTGAACATAGAAGGGATTTGTCACCTAGTAGAGTAAAGAGTCATGTCCAAATGAACAGACATCAAGATGTTAAGACTATATCAGTAACAACATGAAGTTTAGGGAAGGAAAACAGAAAGATTTTAATGCCAAAAGATGTTGCTGTGGCTAAAAAGCATTTTGGAACTGGATCTACTTTGTTTCCAGGTAGACTTGCATTAGTTCTTCTTAAGGAACTTGGCATCTCTGCCTTCATGACAATGAAACAAATGGATGCTGTCTTTGAGTTTAATATTATGATTCTCTTTTCTGTGAAACTAAAAATCGATTAAAATGGTTAGAAGATCAACGGATTTTTAACCAGAAACTTACTATGTGGAGAGTGAGCAGCAATATATTCTGATATTGTGGCACGAAGTGCTGATACTCTCTGTTCTGATTCAAGTATGAATTTTGTTTTGCAAAGTGTAAATATCTCATTGAAATTCTATTTTCGAGCAGGAGGAGTTGCAATCACTTGAAGGAATTCAACCTGTTTCCAGATGCTGCAAAGAGTATGCTTCACTTATCAGTAGTACTTTGTGACTTTCTTTCTTTGCAATCGAGAAAACGAAAGATGCTAGGTTGGCTCCACAAGTGTCTAAACACCTCAGGGAATTTATACGGGAGGAGTTTAACATTCTTTTCATTTCCAGAATCAATGATATATTTCATTTTTCTTTTTCTTTCTGATCTGTGAAGTTCTAGTGCTTGCTCAAGTAAAAGTTACTTGAACCAATGTTAGCAATTCCCACAAAATGCATCTAGTAACTCTCATGGTAGTGACCATCAATTTAGGAAACAAATATTTAGCATAATTTTTGCTAAATGGCTCGACTGAATTTGTCTCATCTGTTGTAGAGCTTTTAGATATTAAGGTGTGAGACATTATTGTCAGTGTTTTTTTGTTTGTGAGTGGGGTGTGGCACCTGTTTTCTTTTCCTCTGTAGCTCTTTCTGGAGATCTGGATCCAAGACGGGCTCCCTCTTTTGTTCCCATGTGGCAGCTTGATCTATTCTTTTCTTTCTGCTTAATAAATTAATGTGATAATTGATCCATCTTCCCCCCAGAAAAGGATAAAATAAAAGAATTGTGACACTTCAATTTTTTGTTGAACTTGAAAAATTGCTGAGTGCTTCACCAGGCCTTAATTCAATATAGATTTGAGGTGTTGAAGATGATAAGCTGTTGACTTAGATGAAAAATAGATTTTTCCTTCAGAAATTATGGAACTTCCAATTATGGTTAAATTGCATAGCATTTTATGCAGATAACATTTATAAATCATGACTATTTTGCAGGGTCAACGATTTTGTGGGAACGAAACCTGATCCCTTGATCCCTATGTATGATTCTTCAACTTCTTCACATGTTTTATGCTAAGTTTTGTGTAAAAACATGTAACTTTTGTATGTTTCTTCTGTCAAACAGAAATAAGCGGAGGCACAAATCGTGTTGCTTGTGGAGATGGATACGGTACTTTCTGAATTTTGTTGTCTTTTATCAGTTTTATTCATTTCTTTCCTGAGTATCATATAAGCAAAAACATATCCAATTCTGAAGCAGTGTGGAACAATGAAACTTGACATTCAAAAACAAAAAGAGAAAAATAGTTTGGTCTAGTGTGATGTAACTTTGTATTATAAATTCACCTGGGCTCTTGTTGTGTTTTGAGGTATGAATGTTCTTTATTACGTAGTTGCTGATCTATTAGCTCCTTTCATAATTATTTGCAAGGACATGAACCAGCAATCTCCTCAGAAGATAGCAGCTACATTATTTGACATGTTGGGTTGCTTTAGATTACTGATAGGTGCTATTTTTAATGTCTTTTCGACTGTGCCGTCATTAAGTATTATACTTTGGCATTATGTCTTGTTTGATGGCTAAGTTATCTAGAAGGTGATATTATAAAAAGCAATGAAAAATGATGTTCCTTTATTTCGAACCATGAAATATCCCTTTTGAATGAAATAAACTGAAGTGTCGGTGCCTGTCTTAATATGCTTATTTATCTCAACATTTCTTCTGTTTAAAATAATATGTATGTTATGTTTAAAAATAAAAAAAATGCCAAGTCCAACTCTGACATGCTTTATTGATGCAAAACATGGTCCTTGGGGTTAACTAGCTTCTTTGGTTTAGATTGGATTTTGATAATGACTAAATCTCGATTATATTCTTGAAGTTGTTAAAAAATATCTACATTTAGTTGAACTTTAAGTGTATATACAGCTTCAGATTTATATAATAAAAGTTGATGTTCTAACAACCACTACGGAGGGGTTCTAACCTCGATATGAATCAAAATTACTGTATATTTAGTGTAATTCTGCGGCTTGTGCCTGGAATAAATGGAAACTGTTGTTTCAGAATAAACAAAAGCCTGACTGTTTCCTTCATGAAAATTGTGTCTCCTCGTTGACAATTGTTGTTATCTGTTTAAGATACTCCTACAGTAAAGCAACAAGGACTCAATAATTTTTTTGCACTTGTAATTTGAAATGACCAGGTTTATCATTTTCAAGGCATTGGTTAAAAGGAACAGAAAAGTCAGAAATCAGAAATTTAAATAAGAAAATGAATTAGCAATTGAAAACCATGAATCGATGGCAATCATGAGTGAGTCTTGGATGCTTTTCTGTTGATTAATTCTCTTCATGTAATGTTTTTGGCTAAAGAAGTGCTACAAAAATATATTTTCCTATGATTAATATTTAATAGTTGACTAGCATAAAGAATAACTACTTGAAAAAATTGGTCAGAACATCTACGATTCTGTTTGTATTTGACCTAGTGAATATATGCTTGCTCTAGTAATATATGGATGATAAGTGCATCTTATTCATTTTAGATTCTTTCTTGTGCTCCCATGTCATCTAGTCGGTGCACGTTGACTGCCAGATTTATTTTTCTTTTGATGTCACCAGAACATTGCTCCAAAAGTCAGATAACTTGTCGTAAAATCTTGGATGCTTATAATTTATAAGCTTTGGTAATTAAGAATTTAAGATCCACATAATTACACACCAGTCAATATTCTCATTATGTGGACCTTAATTTTGTTCGTAAATATCTTAATGATCATGCTCTATATTTGAAGAGCTGCAACAGATATTACAGCACCAAATTTTTGCCATCTTCTGAGTTGTTAGTGTCATATCCATATGAAGTCCTTTCACCAGGTTCAGAGGTTGACAATTTAGTATACAGATGATGTAACAAAGATCATTAGTTGTTATTAGAAATTAATATGAGAAAATAAGTTTTCTTTATTTTGCAAAAAAGCGTTTATACAAATGCCAAAAGGACTTGTTTGGTTCATGTGCAGGTCAAAGTTGTGTTTCAATTTCTCATGGATTTGCTGCTTCAGTGAGTGTTGCTCTTGTCCACGAAGCTGTTCCTGTTGTCAATGTGAATGTCCCAGCTCTCAATGCTGTGAGGCTTCTCCCGGCAGACCGTGCTGCAGTTGTGCAGAAGTTCCTTGCATCTGCAGCAGAGCATGCTGCAGCTGCTCGAAGCTTTCCTGCTGTAACATAGGAACATGCTGTAGCTGCCTGAAATTTCCTTGCAGCCGTGACAGAAAATGCAGCAGCTGCTCGAAGACTCCTTGCAGTTGTGAAGGAACATGCTTCAGCTGCTCAAAAGTTCCATGCACTTGCAGCAGAACATGCTGCAGCTGCTCGGAGGTTCCTTGCAGTTGCGGTAGAACATGCTGCAGCTGCTTGAAAATTCCTGGCAGTTGTAGGAGAACATGCTGCAGCTGCTCAAAAATTCCTTGCACTTGTGGTCAAACATGCTGCAGCTGCTCCAATGCTTGCAGTTGTGCTGGAACATGCTTCAGGTGCTCAAAAGATCCTTGCACTTGTGGCCGAACATGCTGCAGCTGCTCCAATCCTTGCAGTTGTGCTGGAACATGCTGCAGCTGCACAAAGAATCCTTGCAGTTGCGGCAAAACCTGCTGCAGTTGTTCAGATGTATCTTGCTGCAAACCGAAATGCCATTGCCTGAATGCTTCCTCCTGCAGGCCTCGTTGCTGTAGGTGGTGGTCTTCCTGCTTCGGACCATGGCGGTGTGGCTGGAGGCCTTCATGCTCCTGTTCATACTGCGATCAACCATGTTGCGGCGGCTGCAAGACATCATGCTCCAACTCATGTTGTACTCAGCCACTCTGTGGTGGCTGGCGGCCATCATGCCCCAGTTCATGCTGTGCTGAAAAATGGTGCTGTGGCTGGAATCCTACATGCTCCAGACCACATTGCGACTGCTCACGGTGCTGTGGCCGGAGACTTTCATGCTTCGGACCATGCTGTTTCTCAAATCGGTGCCGTAGCTCGAGAACTTGTGCGCTTCCAAAACTCTCCTGCCCGGACTATTCTTGTGGTTGTGTCTGGTCCTGCACAAGGTGTACAGATGTATGCCTCCTACCTAAGTGTACTAAACCCTGCTGTACCACTGGATGTCTATGTTAGGATCAGACCATAATTTTGTATTCCTTTGTTCTGGCTTGACATACCATATTAATTCTCTTGTATCCCTGAATCATGTTGTTTGATATATAGAATTCTGCCCATCTGTTTGCCAGGGCCTGTTAAATTCTTGATCATCATTGTCTTCTTTAGGAGATTTCACAAAAATTCTTGACGCACATTATATCTGTTGCAGACATATTGTGGTCTTCATCGCATAACAAGATCAAGAATAAGAACAATGTGTAAGAAGAGCAGCACTGAAGACTGACCCGTGGAACAACAACTGCAATGAAGAAGAAGGTTTTGTCTGAAACCAATGCCACGAAAGGCTCCTATCGAAGCCCTGTTGAATAGGGCAGCGAATACTCGAAGAACAAGTGTGAAGATCTCCAAACCACAGGCGTCGCAGCAATCACTGATCACAGTCCTGTGACCATGCCATGGTTTCTTCTGCACCAGTAACATCTTTGGTGCTGTCTCAGGAGCATCCACACAAATGGATCACGCAGAGCATCTTCTTCCTTCCGGTTGCTGTCTTCATCGAACCAGATGCAGACAATCCAAGAAAGTATGTCGGCAAATAATTGAAATATTTGGGTAGGCCCAACGGAATGAACACCAAAAACAATTAAGCACTTGCAAGTTATGAACCACTGTTGATGATTAGCCAACCACTCGTGAAAGTTCTCAGCACTCACATCATTCTTCTTCATGGAAAGAGAATGGATGAAGTTAACTATGCTGAAACGTAGAGAAGTCTGCCATTTCATAAGCATGTCTCAGATATGAAGGACTGACTTCCAAGTGGAAGCCATCACAGAAATAAGATGAGCTTCGAAGATAAATCTCAAGTCCCTTTTAGGGGTGCAGGAACTCCACCCAACTCTGTATTCTGTGTGTGCAAAGCAAAATACCAGATCAGGTTTACATGATGGTGTGTCCATCCACAGTAACAGTGACAGCAATAATGATGCAGTGTTTTGGCAACCTGAACAGTTGCACATTTGACTTTACTGCATTCGACACTGGACAGAGAGTAGATCATGTCAGCAAGATCTCAGGAAGACACCAAATCTTGATGCTCTTGCTTGTTCTTTTTTTATATGTGGAGCTCTGTGTTACTGCTCCAATTAATCTTTTCTGTGTTACTCCAACAGCTGTTATACTAATCCCATCGGAGCATGCCATGTTACGACAGTCTCACCGCGAGTGAGCAGAACCCAGTCCCCCACTTGCTTTACATCTCGTTTGCCTGCCTACCCTCCCTCGCGCACTCGAGTCTTGACCATCGTTCGTTCGCCTTCTCCGCCACCGGGATGCTCACGTCCAACGACGGCGGCCGCTGCCCGCCGGCCCTCCCCGGTCGCCCCACGGTCCTCCGCCTGCCGCGGCGGAGGAGGAGGATGGCGGTGGTCCGGCTGGGCTCGCGGCGGGGGTGGCGGTGGCGCGGGCGGCGGCTCCTGGCGGGGCTCCTCCGCCGGCTGCGGCTGCGGTGTCTGGCAGCCAAGTACCGGGCGGCGCTGACGCGGCTGTGGTCGTGCCACGCCGCGCTGGTGAGGGATCTGATGGATGGCGCCGCGTCGATCGAGGCCGTCCAGTCCCAGCTCGTGATGGAGCCTTACTTCACCGCCCCCTTCTTTCCCGTAACCACCGTCAACTGCCACCCGGCCAATTACTGCGCCCTCTTCTAATCTTCTCATTCACATGTAAGAATTAGGATTATATATATATATATATATATATATATATATATATATATATATATATATATATATATATCCTTGCTTTTCTCTCCATAAAATCTTCTTCTTAGCTCCACAAGCTTTTGCTTTAGAATTGGCGATCACATGATATGCTTGTGAATTGTGATCATAAAATTATTGCCTTTTGGTACTTAATCTCTTAGATCTCACTTCATCAAACAAATTAAGTAGATCAAATTCTGGGTTTGGTTCAAAGATTTGCTGTTTTCTATAGTTTCTTGAACAACAAAATCCTACAAGTTGAGCAAACAAATTAAATATCATCTTTTTTTTAATTACGTTAAGGGAACGATGAGTGACATGACAATGACCACAAGGATGAAATAAAAAATTATAAAAAATAAATTAATAATACAAGAATATAAATAGTAAATATAATAATTTATTATTTTTAAAAAAGGTTATCGATTGTATGGGATGGATTGCCAATAGAAATTTATGTTGTAAATAATAATAATAATAAAAAGGTTGCCAATACAAATCTCCTATTTTCCCTTTTCTTCTGACATTTTTGTCCACGGCGATGTAATAAATTGCTAATAACACCAAAGTGGCATCGATAGTTAATTAATGAAAGAACAATATCTTTCCGACACGTTTTGACTTACCAGACAACTATACCTATGTTTTGATTGGGCAAGTTTAGTACTAATTACGCCACATCTATTACGGATTACTCTCAGAAGAGAGGCGGGCCTCACCGTTGGTCTCCAATGGGGCCCAGCGTTGCGTCGCGGGTAAACGCAATCAGATGTCAGTTAATGGAGAGAGTCCTCTTAAAGGATGGTGCAAAACCGTTAGAGGTGCGGGCAACTATTGTTGGCCCCACACGTGGGCGGCACGTCCAACGGTATACACGTCCCACCACCGTCACTTACGACCCCTCGCGCTAATCCTCGTCGTGACCAATGTCACCTCTTTATGGGACCCACTTGTAAGCCCAGCCGGGCCCGAAAATCTTCCCCAATAATGAAATGGGTAGAAAATAGAGTAAGTCGGGAAGCAATTCCGTTTGTTTTTAACAGGTCTTTGGGGCTCTTTTAAAAGGCTTGAAACGGTCACGCCTGTTATCTCTCTCCTCTCCTCTTTAGGTTTCTCGCCTAAGAACCGCTCGCTGCTTCGCAGAAGGCGGAGTAAGGGGAGGAGGAGGAGGAGAAGGGCGAGGGGAAAGGTTGGAGCGATTCCAGTCTTCCCTTCCGTTCTGCTCTTCTTTCTCCTTTTTTTTTTTGTGTTTTTGCTTGCTTTCTTTCGTTTTGGAGAAAGAATTGTGCAGAGCAGGGTCCAACACCTGTTATCGTCCTCAATCCCTCCTGATTTCGTCTCCCGTATGTTATCTTGCAACGCTGACTAAGTTTCTTAATGTGGTTCATTAGGTTTTCTGGTTCAATTGCATTTGTTATCAGGAAAAATTCGGTAAATCTTGTAACCAGGTTGAACGTAGGTAATAAGTACAATGACAGGTGTACATATGGAATGAGCAGGGTAATTGTTTGTTATTTTTCAATTGAATGGGATGGCATTGAAAATCTTGATATGTTAATTGTTTGTGAACCCCCTTTGATGAAGCTATCGTTTTACTTGAAATTCCTCTCAAAAAAATGAAAATTTAGATAGGCTACATCCTCTGCGCCTAAGTTTGAGTCTTATCATGGATGTGATTTTGTTATGTTTTTATGGCTGGAATATATAAGTCACTGACTTTATTACCAATGTAGGTTTAACACCAATAATTTGAGGGCTCCCCTTGACATAATAGTACTTGTTTAGGAAGATGGGGGTAGTATCAAGGAGCATTATGCCTGCTTGTGAAAGCCTATGTATCTTTTGCCCTTCTTTACGAACTAGGTCTCGGCAGCCAGTGAAGCGATACAAGAAGCTACTAGCTGATATCTTTCCTCGATCCCAAGTGAGTTTCCTTTTTCTTTGTTTCTTTTACTTAGTATACTGCATTTCTGAATGTTATGTGATAATATGATATCACTAAAATACTGCATATATTTTTACCTTGATTGTTCTGAAGTAATTAAGAGTTGATTTAGTTTGTATTATTTCATGGACATTGCACTTCTGAAGGAACTAATTATCATGTGCCAGTCCTGTATTGATTATTGCTTGGACCAATCTGGTGTGGTGTCTGGTATGAGTAAAATGAAAAAAGGAAGACAAAATAAATGTGGAGAAAAGTTAAGACATACCTGAACAGGTCTTTGCTACACTCTCGAACTGTAAATGCCATCTTTGGGTTTTGATTGGGCGACAGGGTCGCAAGTTCTGATATCTGTAATCTGTTTTATTTGACACTATAAAGTCTCACTCAGTTTTTCTCATAAAGAACTGGTTCCACCTGAAACTGATCAATACTAAATCAGGAAACCACTTCAATGAGATATTGCCATGTGTTTCTCTAGGATGGAGCAGTATCTCGCAAAGTCCATTTTCTTGGTACATATAACTTGAAGTTAAAAGTAAATATCCAATGTATTTTATACCATTATGTCATTCTCAGATGACAGAGATCAAAGTAATCATTTTGGCAGTAAAATGAATCAGAGGTTGTCGACATTGCCACATGCACCACCCTTGCTATGTTCCTAGGCATCTCACTCATGAATTCTGCCTCTATATATTTTTATCAACAAGCAAAGTTACTAACCGGAGAGGGATCATGAATAGAAATGTAGGTAATTTTCATGGTTTCGTGTCATATACAATCTAGAACAAAGTTACTAACATTTACAATATCACAAGATGGGATTTTCTTAGGTGTTTTAACTATGCAGTGTCTCGATTTTTCTTAGGTGCATGTTGTTTTTTGTGGATTTTTGGTTGCTTTCTTATGGAGGTTTAGGGTAGTGGAGTGCAGAACATAATACAGAGAACTAGTGCTTCATGATTCACCATTCATGAAAGAAGAGGTACAATGTAAGAACTAAGAACCATATGAAATTTATACAGATTCATGCAGATCTCCTTCAGAGTTACCTAATGGAGTTTGCAAACAAAATTAGTCATTAAAAAAGTCATGACCTTGTGATCAGTATTATGCAGAAAAGAGGGGGCTGTTCATTAAGGGGGTAAATTCTTGAGTATCACATGCTGAGGAGAGATTACTAGATGTAGTTTTGTAGGCTGTATTTAGGAAAAGCATCTAGCATCCTGCATGATGTTATCACATGACTACAAATCATGTGTCTTAAAAACACAAACTTGCTAATGTATTATAAACAATTGGAGAAAGCATGCTTTTGGATTTCTTAATATCCGATGAGACATTCTCTTTATGCCTTGAATCAATTATATTGTCAGGACTTAGGAGGAGGTTTGCATTCTTGTTCATATGATTGAACAGATTGGATCTTTCTTTCTATTAAGTATAATGTCATGTGGATATCCAAATTGTAAGTCATTGGTTCTAGCTGCCCAAATAGAAAATCTATAGCTTTTTGAAAAGAAATCTTATTGTGTTGATGGAACTGTTCAACCATGTAATATGTGAAAATTATGAAAAGATGGTTATATCTTGTGTTAGTAGGAAAACAGAAACATTAACTGTATATGATGCTGGTTGCTGAATTTTTCTATTAAGCATCCTTATCTGATAAAAAAAATTATGGGCTTCTATTTTCTGTACCAATTCTGCTTGTGAAATGGCTTAAACCATACAGCTCAAAATTGTTATCCTTTAATATATTCAGCCCTGCCACTCCTTACCAGGTGTCACATATTGTTCTAGTTATGGAATGACCGGTGAATTGTTGATTTTGAGTAGTTTTTTTCGAAAAGATTTTTAATTTTGGGTACCAGACAGGTCCTAGCCCGGACGGGCGTTGATATGCCGATATGTACCAAGTTTCGAAAAAAATCTGAAAAACAGTTGAAAAAAAAAAACTATGTACCACCTGGTTTACATGTTCCTTTTGCTGGTGAGTTGTCGAACTAGTAAATAGTGCCCATACCGAATTACATTGGATAGTATTGCAAACTTTGTCTTTCCATATATACTAACTCCAGCTAGCTAAACTGATCCATGAGTTCGAATGACAAACCAAGCCCATACTTAATCTAAGACAGGTCCAGGCATATAACTTGAACCCTAGTGACTATAAACCAAACCCTAATATGTTCGTTGGATTTCTGATCCATGATGGATCCTCTTCGATTTGTCACATGTCTAAGCTTAAAGCCACCTCTGTCAATCCCTTGCCCATTGAATTATAGCTGTGGTAGAGCTGTAGAAACTACCAAAGAGTAGCCTAAGCACATAAGTGTTCTCCCTCCTCTCTTCTTTTCTTTTCCCCATTTATTGGTTTCAATGGCACATTTGTTTCAGCATGGCTGCATTCTGAGCTATGCCAACATCACATATGGTTCTAGCAAAACACTGGTGTGTACCATCAAGACAAATTTTAATGTTTTCTTTGGTGTCAATCGATCTCAGTTGTGCCTCTTCATTTTGACAACAGGATACATTTTTGTTCCTGAAAAGTTCCAATGTTCGAGGCTCTTGTAATGCTTGCATTATCCAACATATTTTTGTTCAATTGTTTAGAAACATTTTTGAGAAAATGTAAGAGAAATAATGTTCATTCACCTTTCCACCCTCGTATGATTTTTGTCTAGCCACAAAGTGACATTTATTAAAATGCATTTTTCTTTTTTGGTTGATTGTCAAAGGAAATGTTGTGACTTATCTTACAGGACGAAGAGCCAAACGATCGAAAAATCAGCAAACTGTGTGAATATGTTTCCAGGAATCCATTACGAATTCCGAAGGTAATTTCTGTTACCCTTTTTCTTGTTAGGCATGAATCAAAAACCAACTTCGTCATCATCACACACACAACATACGGCAAGTTGTTTAATTATTTGATGTCCTTTACCCATGACCCAAAGTTTCTTTCTAGCTTCTCTTGATAGCAGATAGAGAAGAGAAATAATTAGTGTCAAAAGAAGAAGTTTTATATCCTGCTTTCACCACTAAGCTTCTTGAAGTTTTCCTTTGAATTGTCTTGAAAGTATGCCTTCTTTATATGTTTTTCATGTTACATTTTATTTGGGGAAGTACATTAAATAGAGATGACATATTAAGTTCACAGTGCTTAGTGGACATTTTTCTTTTGCCCATTTCTACCATAACTGTGCTATTTCCTAATGCTTGCTCAAGTTAGCAATGTGTTCTGAACTGCTTGGTAGCATTTTTATTTTAAGAAACATGTATGTGCCAATCATCTCTTACAAATAAGTCCTCTTAGTTTTTAAAGTCTTATCACGGTTTGTGATTTGTTTTTAATTGGATTTTTTTAGGTAGGTAAAACAATAAGCATTCTTTTTTTCGTCAGTTTGTTATTTTTTGTTGATGCAATTTAAATCTGAGAATGTGAAATTTTTTGAACAGATAACGAGTTATCTGGAACAGAAATTTTACAAGGAATTGAGGCTTGAGCACTTTGGCACAGTTAAAGTCGTCCTGTGCATTTACCGGAAATTATTAGTCTCTTGTAAGGAGCAGATGTAAGTTTTCTTCTTATCAATCAACTGCATGCTTTCTGATTCTGTATTTCATTCTAGTTTTGTTAAATAATGCAAGGCCATTTTTTATAATTCTGTTGAGGATATATCTTTTTGCATAATGTATCAAGATTTGTTTAATTATTGTACAGAAAAAAATTCTTACATAAACTAGTGGTTGCCAAAAGAGAAAATTGGGAACAGGTAGGCAGTTTTAGGATCAATTGAATGAAAGTTCCACAGAATTATACAAGCTCCAAATAAGCACATTACACATTATTATATCCAAGTTCTTATGAAGGTGCCATCACTACTGACTTTGTCTCCAAATTTCTTGTTTTCCTCACCTTGCTTAAACTGATTTTAGATCGTTTTGTGAGGTTTGACATTTATGTGACCAATGATCATATTGTTATAGTTTTACTTTAACATTATCACAGTTATATAGGCAAGTATGAAGGACCTGGAATTAAGGTGCAATGGCTTAAGTTTCTGCACTATCTGGTTTATTGTGATATCCACATTGTTGTAGCCAAGAAATACAAAAAGATGATAGATCATGGAAGATAATTCTGGGTTTAAGTGATGCTTTTTGGCGAAGCCATGAAGATGATTAAGAATTTTCAACTATATGTGTTAAAGGGGCTGAAATTATTTGACAAGTCATATCTCTGTTTTTCAAATTAAACATGCAACGTACAACAACAATCAAAGTTCTTCATAAATGAAATTTGTTAGTGCTTAGATATCTTAATTTCTGGAGGACAGCCATTAGATGTTATTACATATTTTTAAACAAAATACAAAACAGTAATGTTATAGAAAACTGACTATCTTATATTTGTAATTTGGTATATCCTCTCATATGTCTCCCCAGAGTAGGTTACTAAGTTCATATGTACAACAGCATCCTCCCGGAATTTTCCAATTTTGGAGAGCAACATAAGTACAATTATCGTCCAAGCCTTTCTTTCCATATACCCTTGCATACTGAGAATCTCAAGTTTGTGTTTCCCTAAGTGATATTGTCATTTATAACTAAGACCAACAATAGTTTGTCATGTGAGATGATCACTTGATACACATTTGGTTCTTATCCGTGGTAGCCTTATCGCACTACGATATTATCTCCACTGATTGATTTGTTTATGGGATCTTTTATCATGCTCTTTTCTTTATTATAAAGCTAGATAAACAATTAAACACAATTTATGCTTTCTAAATCATATAAAATACTATTCCAATGCAGATCATTTTCAGTTTCTTAAAAACAATAACACAATTATGAGATGACCTATAGAGTATAAACTAACTCTTGTTATTGCTAAATACTTACAAGGTTCCATAGATAACATTAAACTGGATTGTCCCACATTGTAGCCATAGTATAACCCCACTGAATGTCTAAACTACATATGATATGATGTTTAGTAGCAGTTATTTATTTGCTTTTATAAACTAACCAGGCCTCTAAAAATTTTGAAGGAAACTATGTAATTTCATTTCTGAATTAACCACATTTATTTGGTAAGTTTTGAATATTGGAGATTGGTCTTTAACCATGCACTGTATGATCCATTAAGGAGCTCAAATGACTTTTTAATTTTTCCTTGCATAAGTCATAATCAAAATGAAGAAGAGCACTTTCTGCATATCAAGGGAATTATCAAATTGGCAAATGACAGAGCCAAACACAGGAAAGCTTGGGGCTGTTTTTTTTGGGAATTGAAGGAGTCTAACCTTCAGCTAGAACCATGATGGCATGTCTTTGAGTGTTGGAACAGGTCAAAACTTTGTAAAATTTATTGGACAGCAATATGCAGTTATGCACACACTTTGATGACATTACACTATTTGGAATTCTCTTATTTAATCTGAATCAACTTTAAATAGCATCAGTGACTAAAATCATAAAGGGAAAACACTTTTAGGGAGTTTACAAGACAAACTCTTATGATTGGAAATGCATATTTCACATTTTGGAGAAACCAATGTTTTATGTCTCAACCATACCCGGCAATAGGACCAGTTTTCACTGATCCAACCAAGTACCAATACTGAAACATATAGCTTGATATCAACACATTATCATATTTTATTAATTAATTATTTTATTAAGTAATACCGGATGAAACAGATCAATGTACCATCCGATATATCAGTATCATACCATTTCGTAGTTACCAAAGTTGGTAGAATTCTAAGATTTGAATCCTCTGGGGGAACAAATTAACACTTCCAATTTATTTCCTTTTCTAGAATTGCTCTTATAATTCACTGAGACAGATCTAATGCCTAGTTAAATTTCATTTTCCATATTAGTTTTGTCATGAGATTTATATGGTGCTTTTCATGGTAACTCTTCGATTATATATAATTACCTGCCCAGTTGCCTATCAGACTGGTATGATACTGGTATATTGGGCAATATATTGATGTGGTACTGCCTGGAAACATCGAATAACATAACAAAAAGAATAAAAATGAGCTGTATATGTACTGGTGTCAAATTATACATTTTGGTTTTAGTACTTCATTGGACCAGTAATTAAGGCTTGATATATTGTGGTCTAGTGGTGTCAAGCTATACATTTTGATATTAGTACTTCATTGTACCAGTAATTAAGGCTTGATATATCATGGTCCGGTCAGTATTTAAAAGTTAAAACCTTATCTTTATATGAGTATATTGTTTGTTGAGATGTCTGTAAAGGGAGAAATTAATTTTTCTTTCCTAGACTAAGAATTTCATTCTATTGGATAGGGAGAACATCTAGGAACTTTACTGTCACCTCTCACTAAGTGTGCATATTTACGAACTTAGATATGTTTGCATTTATTATAAATTCTATATTCTGATATAAAATTTTGTCATAGGGCCCTCTAATTTGGATAATTATTAGCACATAAAAGTAGCCTAAGCCAACCGACAATAAGTTTGACTGGAGTTTTAATCAAGAGATGACTGTCACTGGGTTGTGGAACAAAGTGAGTATTAGCCAACCAGAGAACTGTCAGGTTGGATTCTTAACAACAGGTAATTACCAACGATAGTTGATTGGCTCATAATCATGCACCTTTTGTAGTGTGGGCAGCAATTGGATGAATAAGGTGTTAACAACAACCACCAGGATTTAACATTATGTGACAACCGTTCAAGGACTGCTAGTAGTACTCAAATTTATAAACAGTGAAGAGCACACAGAATATTTGGTACTTCTAGTTCTACCAACACCACACTATAATACTTTTTAATCTCAACTGCCTTTCAAAACTTATGAGTAGGCAACTAGGCATTGCTTTCAAATAAATTAGTCTTAAACAAGGTTTTCCATTTTTGGACTGATCTTGACAGCATTTCCACTTAAATTCAAGCAATTTTGGTACATCATTGCAAACCAGGCTTTACATTTTCTTCCCTACATTATTATTTCATAGATACTCTATATTTGGAATTGCTTCTTGTCTCCATTAACTTTAGCATTATATAATGTTAAGCTTAACAATATACTCTCACGAAAAAGTGTTATTGTTTTCTTGCAGTAGCATGGAAGTGGAACTTTCTTCGTTCTTCACTAATTCAAGAATTCACCAATCACTAATAAAACTGGACTAACTGAATTCAAAATGTATCTGTTGCAGGCCACTTTTTGCTAGCAGCTTATTAACCATTATATGCACACTTCTTGATCAGAGAAGACAGGATGAGATGTGTATTATAGGATGCCATACTATTTTTGACTTTGTTATATGCCAGGTTAGCCTTTTCTTTCATATTACTTACTGCAATTTAATGAAGGAACACCTAATGAAGGTTAGTGTTTTTCTATTGTTGTATCTCAGATAGATGGCACATATATGTTCAATTTGGAAGGCCTAATTCCAAAACTGTGCGAGCTTGCTCAGGAAATGGGGGAGGATGAGAGGGCAAATGATATGCGTGCTGCAGGACTGCGAGCCCTTTCTTCAATGGTAATTTCCTTCAATATGGGGGCAATACTTCTCTTTACTTTTGAAACACTATTGCTGGACAATTCACATAGGTATGGGCATATAAGTTGGTGAACTTCTGCCTAACAGATTATATATGTGTATGTATATGTGCATAGGTATATATATGCATATATATGTATATATGTGTATATATATGTATATATATATATATATGTGTATATAAATATATATACATATATATATACATATATATATATATACACACATATATATATACATACATATATATATGTGTATATGTATATATCTATGTATCTATATATGTATATATATATGTATGCATATACAAGGTTTTCAATTTCGGTTTGCATCGGTATACCGAGCCTTGCTCAATATGGTATGTACCGAGGCATACCGACGGTACACTAGGTTGGTACGCCCAAAAATTTCTAAAAAACCTCCAAAAATAACAAGGCGTACCAACAGGTATGCCTTAGTAACAATCGAAACCCAAGGCATACCGATCGGTACACCTCAATAACATTCAAAATCCGAGGCATATCGACCAATACGCCTCGGTAATAGTTGGATTTCGATCGTTACCACCTGATACAAACCTCGTATCGCCTGATATAGGGTCAAAACACTGGTACCACTCGGTAGAGAGCGATCTACATATCGGTATCCTCTTGGACCAGTACGTATCGCTTGTACCGAGTGGTATACATCGAAATTGAAAACCTTGTGTATATATGTATGTATATATGCATGCATGTATGTATGTATGTGTATGCATGTATGTATGTATGTATATACATACATACATACATACATACATACATACATACATATATATATATATATATATATATATATACACACACACACACATATATACATATATATCTATATCTATATATACATATACATATACATATACATACATATATATATATATATATATATATATATATATATATATATATATATATATATATATATATATATATATATACATACATACATATACATATATATGTGCTGTGTCCTATGTTAGCACAGTCAATGTGCCATTGGAGCAGAAATACAAAAGGCGAAAAAAAAGGTATAGAACACCCATATTTGGACATTGTCACCTCATTGCATCATCAGCATCGCTTGCTTCATTGCCATCACAGCCCGTGTCTCATTGCAGATTCGTAGATTCACAATAGAGAGACGATGATGAGAGAATTTAGACATGAATCAGATATAGGTGCTTTATACCCTTTTTCCGCTTTTTATATATATATGTATATGTGTGTGTGTGTGTGTGCCATTGGAGCAGAAATCCAAAAGGCAAAGAAAAAGGTATAAAACACCTATATATGATAAGATAAACAATACCTCATGTCTAAAATCTAAATTCTCTCATCTTCTTCTCTCTATTGTGAATCATGAATCTGCAATGAGACATGGGCTGTGATGACAATGAAGCAAGTGGTGGTGATGATGCAATGAGGTGATGGAGGCGACAATGTCCAAAACTTAAAGGCTGGTTCAGTTCTTTTAAGATCTTTAGAGGATTGACTCTCGCTGAAAACAGTATCACTTGAGCATTTAATGTAACTGATTCAATCTTTGGGCCTTTAAAAGGCAGTTCTGTTTAAAAGAGGCCTGAAAACATGGAATAAAAGGCTGTTTCCAACTAAAAGAGATCTAAAAGACTAAAACCATCAGAAAAAAGACTGCGACATGAAAACAGTGCAAAACACTGTGGATCAAACAGATGCCTACACTATTTGAAGGATCCTATATTCCTAAATTACCCTTATTAAAATACCAGAAACCTGACAGAACAAATAGCTTTGCTTGACATGGATGAAAGCTTCTGAAACTTAAATCCTTTCAGCTTAGAGTGTTTTTATCAGTCAATTCATTGAAAAATTTCTGTCGTTTGGTTAAAAGCTTTCGTCCCTTCTTTCTTTATTGAGAAGTCTTTTCCCATTCTTCAATTAGATGGATGAAGACCTTGAAAAGGACAAAGATTCTGCCAAGTTCTTCTTGGATCAATTATATTATTCAAATTGAGTTTATACTTTATAGTGTTCTCATACTTGTTCGGAATTCCCGATGCTTGTAAATAGAATTTCAACTCATCAATCACCATAGAGCACTTCAAAATCCTTTTTACATCAACTGCAATATATGGAAGGTGATGTCTGCAAATCATAGGCACAAGAATGTTGTAAACTTGTGCTGACCTCAACTGCTGCATTGTCTTTTTCGTAGCATAGAGTTATTTTAGATTCTATTTGACAAAAAAAGGGTAGCCAAAATGTGGATTTCCTTGGATTCCATCTGATGCTCCTAGAAGTATAAAATTACTGCTGGATAGGACAAGAAAAATGATTTCTACCAGCTGAAATTGTCTTTATATGCAAAGTATTTCAACATTTTTCCAGGGGTTTATGAAATCTCTGATTCATAACAGGATCTAATCCAACCTGGGTTTGAAAAACTGGTCGTACCAAATACCAATCAGTATGAGTTTGGTATATGCCAATCCAACCATAAACTAGTACATGAACCACCGGTTTTTGTCTGGTTTCAATTCATACTATGTTAGTATGTTTACTGTCTGGAATGGTTACCTTACTACGAGTACCACCTAATTTTATTGGTTAGGACCTCGGGTATCAAATGGTAAGCTTACTGCTTGGTACCTAAATTATTTTTTAATACTTTTTGATAACTTTTTAATCTATCAATTTTTTTTTAATTTTTTACTGTCTGTATCCTTAACTTTTTCTATAGCTTTTAATGTCTGTTTTTTTTTCTTTCTCCTCTCATCCTTTCTCTCTCTTTCATGCGATCTCTCTCTCCCCTCCTCTTTGCTGCCTCGCAGCTGCCTCCTCCTTTCTATGTCATTGTTTGTACCTTTTCCTTGTAATGGTCACCACTTCCTCCTCCTCCTCCTCTGCTTGTCTTCCTCTTCCTTCTTCCTCCTCTTATCCTTCCACACTTCTCTTTCTCTCTAGTCCAAGTGGTATCGATCTATACTGAGTGTCGGTACATTGATTCATACCAATATCACACCAGTGTAGCTGCCAGCTGGTATTGGTGCCAGACTGTCATTTTAACCTTGTTCCTAAGCACCTTTTATTCTTTATAAATTATATCATGGATTTGAGTTTCAAGTATGCCAGAATATGGGACATACCAATAAAGGGCAATTTGTCACAAAACCCAATCCAGACTAGCATATGCATCCTGTCGATCCATTCTAGTCATAATGTATACAAATCAGGCACTATAATGGCATGTCTCTGTGCTATGAATTCTTTGTTGTGGCTGCTGTCATGTTTACATAACCATTTGGTGGATGATAGTTAAGCAAAAATTGCAGGTGGTCATAAATATGATATTGGCCAAGCAACATCCTTCCATCATCTTGGATCATAAATTTATCTAACTCAGGGTTGTGCTAGATAGCATGCAAAATCAATTTTAAGGTGAAATAAGAAAGCATGGAATTTTTTGCCTGACATGTTGTGCAAAGTTGCATATAAAGTTAGATTGTTGATGGGCTCACAACCCTGTTTACCTAAATTTTATGAATATATTGATAACTTGAACAGCAATCTTTGTTATATTGCACAATTTGATGGTTTGCAGAACATTTTTGCTCCACCATAATATAGTTCTTCTTTTTATTGAGCACTTGTTCATTTTATTAAGCTAGTTGTTTATGCACTTACTGACATTTGTTATACTGCACAGATTTGGTTTATGGGTGAATACTCACACATCTCTGCAGAATTTGATAATGTAAGATTATCTTGATTCTTTAAGTTTTCAAATGCGCTGAAATGCTGCTTAACCATAATTTATATGCATGATTCTTTTGAAAAGGATTTTATGATAATATTCCATCCATTTAATTAAGAAAACATGAATATGGATGCTAGTTTAAATTGAATAGATAATTTGTCAATACTTTGCAAATAATTTTTTGTCCATGAGCCTGAATTTTATTACTCTTGAGTCTTGACCATACATAGTTACAGTCTCTGGGAAGAAAAATAAGTTTGATACACCTATTTATTCCATGGGGATACATGTTCTGATATGGATTGTATTTAAGTTATATCCACCTCCAGGTGAGTGCCTTTTGATAATCTTTTGGGCAAGTTCGTCACATTTTTAGTAAGGATCATGTCATCATGATAAGTATGGCATTATAGCATTAAATAATATTAAGGGAAAAAGTATACATCCAAAAGAACCTTTGTCATTGTAATAGGAAGTTCTGCCTAGAAAGCTTGCATGACTCCTAAATGATAGGTATTCCTAGCTGTCTTTCAACCGCAAAGATTTTTTAAACTGTGTTGTCAATTACATTGAGAAATTGCAAGTGTCCTTATGAGTCATGACATGTACTGTTGATTCCCTTCCCCTATAAATTTCCAATTTGCTTCAGTGGCAATGATATTTAAACACCACCCTCCATGAATGAATGCTCTAATTGTTATCTTTGATAATGATGCAGGTTGTTTCAGTAGTCTTGGAGAATTATGAAAAGTCGAATAAAAAATCTGAGGATCTCAACAAGAGCGACCAGGTCAGTGAAAACAGGTGGGTACAGGAAGTTAGTAATACTGAAGGTCAAGCAAGTCCTTCTCCGGTTGCCACTAGGATTCCTTCTTGGAAAAGCATTGTAGACTCACGAGGTGAACTAAGTCTGACTACGTAAGGCATTATCCCTGCAATATTCTATGATTGATTCCATCTAAAATTTATTTTATTGCATACATCTTTATGTTATTTTCTCCTCTGAATAGTGAAGAAGCCAAGAGCTCCAACTTCTGGTCAAGGATATGCCTGCATAACATGGCCAAGTTAGCCAGAGAAGCAACCACAGTTCGACGTGTTCTAGAATCTTTGTTCCGGTTTTTTGATGATAATGACATGTGGTCACCTGATAAAGGGCTTGCTCTTTGTGTGCTCCTGGAAATGCAAGTAGTAATGGAAAATTATGGTATGAAGATGTTTTGTTTTTGTATGTTATGATGTTACTATGTGTTATTTGTATCAGCAGCTTAATAGTTCTTTTTGTAAAAATTTGGTGATGAAACAGTTCTCTTTTATCTGATTTTTGTGATCCTTTATTCTTCCAGGGCAAAATGCACATCTATTGTTTTCAATATTAATTAAGCATCTTGAGCACAAGACAGTGTTCAAACAACCAGAAATGCAGCTAAACATCATTGAAGTTACAACCCACCTTGCTGAAAATTCAGAAGCTAAAACATCAGTAACAGTAATAAGTGCAATAAGTGATCTTGTGAGGCACTTGCGTAAAAGCATGCAGAGCACACTTGACAAAGCAGAAATGGGGGATGACATGGCCAAATGGAACAAAAGATTTCAAAAATCCATAGATGAATGTCTAACTCAGTTATCTAAAAAGGTTAGTTTTATCATCCGACAATTTATTACTGTGTTACTTACCAAAAAAAAAAATTATTACTGTGTTTTGTTTATTCTGGTGCATCAAGAATGCTTCAAATTGGTATGCTTCCCATTATTTTGTAGGAAATACATGCAATAACATCTGTTTCTGCATAATATTGGCAGCAACCATCATACCTGCAATATTAACTAAAACATTTTGTTATTTTTATTCCTTAGGTTGGTGATGCAGGTCCTCTGTTTGACATAATGGCCATGATGTTGGAGAACATCTCATCAACTGCATCAGTTGCAAGATCAACTATTTCTACAGTCTATCGTACAGCTCAGATAATTGCATCATTACCAAATTTGTCATACAAGGACAAGGTGAGCTCCAATTATATATCTTCTTATCTTATACAGTGTTTTTCTGACTTCTAATGATACTGTCACCTCCTGCATATTTGTAGACATTTCCTGAGTCCCTGTTTCATCAGTTGCTCCTGGCAATGGTTCTCCCAGATCGTTTGACACATATTGAGGCACACCGCATCTTCTCTGTTGTTCTAGTTCCATCTTCTGTATGCCCCCGACCTTGCTCAGCTACTGCAGAAGCACCAAAGATACATGACATTCAGAGGACGCTCTCAAGGACTGTCTCTGTGTTTTCATCTTCAGCTGCTCTATTTGGCAAGTTAAGACGAGAAAAGTTTTCTTTCCGTCAGACTGGGCTTCAAAACAATGTGAATAGAGCTCAAAGTGATGATGGGCTATCAGTTGGCAACAGTGACGTAAAATTTCATAAGCTGCAATCATCTCGAAGTCGAGTTCATAGCATAAGAACCAATTCTTTAATTCCCAGTGCAGACCCAAATCTTTCTAGTAATTCTAGCATGGACATGGTATATTCAATACTGACTCATATTGAGTTTTATCAATATAGTATCACTAGAACTTCTTCAGGTATCTTTCTTTATATGTATTTGATGATTTCTGTGATCTCAGGAACCAACTTTTCTCACATTGAGCAGTCGGCAAATCATGCTTATGCTTTCTTCCATCTGGGTTCAAGCAATCTCACCTGAAAATACACCAGAAAATTATCAAGCTATCGCTCATACGTACAGCTTGGTACTTATTTTTTCTCGAGATAAGGTAACTAAATTCAATATATCATGTGAGATTTTGCAAGTAAAATATTCATCAGTCGAAGCCAAACTTCTTATCATAGGATTATGATTATGTTAGCTGGAGAGGATGTAACATGAACATGTAAGTTCATGTTTTTGTGCAAATATATATGCATACATATCGATGACAAGACCATTTAGGCTTTAATTAAATCATGGTTGTAGTAGTTGTTATTAGTTTCCACTTCTTTTATCTAGCGTGATTCCGTAAAAAGGGCGTATCTATTGCATGAGACTCCCGCCAAGCAGGGTTTGGGGAGGACCATTTTAGTGTGATTCCATAATAATAGAACATCTTTTTCTTTGCTGTTTTTGGTTAAATCTCACTACAAAAAAGGAATTATTGATTATATTTTCCCATTACTTTCTAGGTCCGGTTCTCTTTTAACAAGCTTTCATTACCTATTAAGTTTGGAAGCAAAAAACAAATTAAAACCGGATGAAGAACAAAGAAAAAATAATTTGACTAATTTATTAGCATTTTTGTAGTATATGAATTCCATTGGTCAACTTTCATGTGTACAATAGGTTTTACATAGAAGCATGAAGGTCTAGACAACAAAGGAAGGGAAAAGAGAAGTGATATCAGCCCCCCCAGGTTCACCACCTGAGAGCTGATGTTCTCAACTCAGAATTTGCCCCATAAATACAGATACTTGTATATGGTTAAGAGAAACAAGTTTAATGTATTCTATTATGATTTAACCAATGGGTCTTTCAGTAGTTATAGCAAGATCCTAGTCCTTCTGGATACTGAAACATAAACCACTGCAACATTTGGGAATATTGTTTGGTATTTCTATAAGAAAGATCATTGAATTTCTTTACTTCTTGCAATTGATTTCTTAAATGACTGTTGACATGTAACCATTTTTTTATAGAAAGATCATCTTTCTATAAGAAAGATCATTTCTCTTGTAAAGCCTCATGATAGATTCTTGCTCCATGGATGACCTTTATTTTCCTTAGACATCCATGGTTTATGATGAGATGTATGTATCTTCATGCATGAGGTGGATGGTTGAGTGGCTGATGTGTTTCTTAGAGGATTATAGGGAATGCTTTGCAAGTTGTATATAGGATAAATCTTGTATGTACTATTATGTTGCCTATGTGGATTGACAGTAAAAAACTGGATATGGATGAGATTTTGGATGACAAAATAATAATTTTAACATAGAACTGGTGTATATATTTTTAGAATAGCTTTTTGGTCACAATATTGCAAATTGTACATAGGTCAGGTTCTTTTTGGTTACACTGCTTCATATAATTGGAACAGTTCCATTATAGTCTTATAGTCTTTTGGCCATCTCCACCATAGCGGACATCTTTTGGTGGTTCTGTTGTTTTAGTTCTTTAATAAGCACAGTAACAGTTTCAGAAGTTTTATTGTTGTAAACCTTTGGCTTTAGATGCCATTTTGAATCTGTCTGAATTATAGAACTATATGGATTTCTATGTCTATATAACAGATTGTGTTAATATTTTGTGCTTATTTTTCTTATGAATGTTTTAGATGCAGAATTCGATTCATGAGATTTTGACCCGTAGCTTTCAGCTTGCCTTTTCGATTAGAGACGTTTCGCTTAGGAGAGGAGGTAAATTTTGAAGTTCTGCAACCTTTTTTAAAATTTTAAGCATAGTCATTGTATAAGTCATGAATTTTTTTTTTTTAATGAAAAGGAAACTAACTACTATAGCTCCTAAATTTACAAAGGAGCCATCTTTTGCTCCAGGTTTTCTATTCTTAAATGTCTTTATTTTTCTTTCTTGGTTATTGATCTATGAATTGGTTCTCACATCTAAGCTGCTTGTAACACATGCAATTTCTTGTATAATGACACCATATACTGAACTAAGTCTGTGCCCTGTGGTATATATGAACCTTCATGATTTTTTAACAGAATTTATGGAGTAGCTAACTAGCCATTACAATTGATGTGCTAATTTGTTTAGTTGGCAATTCCTTTGAAAAATGTCTTGGCATATATTCCTTCCTGACATAGTACAAGTTTACACTTCCTATTCAATTTTCTCGAATTGTCACTTTATTGATCACAAAGTCACAATACCTGATGGTGCATTCACACTTTGCAGGTTCACTGTCACCATCACGCCGCCGATCTCTTTTTACATTGGCGACTTCAATGATTGTGTTTTCTTCAAAGGCTTTCAATATTGCACCTCTTATTCCGACAGCTAGGTCATCACTCACAGAAAGGATGGTGAGCAGTTTATCATCAGCTTTCTGGCATTAGATTATCCTTAATTACTTTGTTTAAATACTTGATATTACTTGCATATTGCACCAGAAATCAGATAGGATAAGAATGATTTCTTTGATGCAATACAAAAATAATATTTGTTTCGCAGAGAACTTCTCAAGTTGTCACATTATAAGTTGTTTACCCACAATTTATAGACACTACTGCTTCAGCTTTAAGTATGACATTGATTGTGTCAGGGTCTTTACTTGGTGTTGATCATATAATAATTTAAATTGCAGTAGAACTCTTCTGACGTTTATGGAATAATCAGCAACCACCATTTCTTACTTGATGTATATTTTAGTTATTTTAGTGGTAGCTTAAACTTCTGTATGCAAGCTACATCCACTCCATGATTTGCACAATTTTGAATTCTGATATTTAATGCTGAGTTGATTCTAAGAAAATATTAACCTTCATAATATGTGATGTCTTTTAGGTTGATCCATTCCTCCACTTGGTCGAGGACTGCAGATTGGAAGTTTCAAAAGCTGCTGCTGATAATCAAATACAAGTCTATGGGTCAAAAGAGGATGACAATGCTTCTTTGGAGTCTCTTTCAGCAATAACAACAGCAGGACATGTCTCAACAGAGGCTATGGTTTCCATGATTGTCAATAGTTTAGGAGATCTACCAGATGTAATCACTGTCAGCTTTCAGATTGCTTTTTTACCATACTGTCTTTGTAGTATAGGTTCATCTATAATGGTTGTTGATTTCGTTGTGTCTGTGCAGTCAGAGTTATCTACTCTAAAGAAACAGCTCCTTAGTGATTTTTCACCAGATGATGTTTGTCCGCTAGGGGCTCAATTTATTGAACTACCTGGTTTTAATTCCCCATTGTGCTCAAAGAAAGACTTGAAATCTCAAGAGGTATGGAAAATTAGATGATTTCGGATTATTTGGTGATAAATGCAATACTTGAAGTTGATCGGTTTCCATTTTTTCAGGTCATGCCTGCACTTCTTGCAATAGATGATGACTTCACTGAATCATTTGAGAATCCCGCAGATTCTGAATCACAGTTGACAGTGAAGAACAACCTTCTGAGTGTCAATCAGATACTAGAATCGGTATGTTCACAATGCGTGACCCTCTTCAGTAACTTTGAGTCATAGTATATGACATGTTCTGGTGTCAGAATTCAGTCCATCGGTGCTTCCTAATGATACATTTCCTTCATACTTGAACAACCCTTTCACCATCAAGTATAACCTGGTCATTAGGTGAATTTGTCAAAATGGATCCTAGGATGAAACTTATAGGACAATCAGTCTGGTCTTTTTTGGAAGATTTAGTAGACCAACTTCCTTTGTGATCTTTTAAACTTTGTGTATTACTGATTCTGAACAAACTTTACTCGGATCTACTAGGGCGAATCCTTCCTATTCTTTTTATGTCCTCCATCTATCACCATTATGTCATCTGATTTGGATAGGACTAACATATGTTGGAGATTCATATGATTTTGTAATATATATATATATATATATCACTGGGTACTCGAGTAACCAAGTAGAAAATATGAAATATGACTTAAAAATAACAATCTTTTGACTTTCTCTTCTGGTCAGTTTGGAAGATGAAGCATATAGTTTCTAACATGAATAGGAAGCCAACTAGCTTCACTTTATATATCTTACTTTGGTTGAGTATGGAAGAATGAAATCTGTTGTAAAAGCTGCCTTTATGACTTCCAGACAAGACCATGCCAGGACTGTACCATCATAGTCGCCCTTAACTCATTTCCAGATATAATGAAAATCTATGGTTTCTTCTGCTTATTTGCTAGAATTTGCTAGATTCATATTGGGAAGGCTTGTTTCCACTATTCCAAATTTTCTTTATTGCATAAGATACTGAATATACCCATGTGTGCTTAAAGTCTTGGATGATTATGCCCTGTTCTTAAACTAACAATGATATTGATTAATAATTGGCAGTTCCTCAACTTGCATATAATGCTACTTGTTGGTCTGCAGCAGTCATTGTTTGTTTGGGTGGCACCTCATCCTAAACCTTCTTACCAAATCGCCTTAGGCTGTCAAAGCATTTAATTTTCCTGTATTTTCTGTGATAACATTGTTGTATTTGCCTTCTGATGAGACAATGTTGTCTTGTTGATACAAATATATGACGTTCTAAGAATAGCATGTTACACAACCATGACTGATGATGACAATCTTTGTCCTATTCTGTTTCATAAGTCAGTGATACTGTATTCACTAAATTTATGGCATAACGTTCTTTATTGTCAAAACTTCAATTGAACCAGGGTTGACAAGTTCATAGTAGCTGTTGATAATCTGTTATTCTAGCTGACTTCTAGCGATCGCTTTTCTTTAAAAGACATTGTAAATCCGGGTGCCTTTCAAATGCTCACTTTACTATTTTTCAATGAAATCATATGATCATTCTCATTAAAGAGAATCATTTTTTCTTGCTATGACTCTATGTACAAGCAACTTATTCTTATCATCCAAATTCTATGGGGCACCTTGGCAACACAAGTAACGAGTTTCTGCTATATCTTGATTGACACAGCAAAATTTTTTTGTTGTTAGCTTTTGTCATTAGCTTCAATTATTTTCGAAAGATTTTTTGGTTGATTTGTTTTGCTGAAACAATAAGATTACTGAAGCAGAGCCTATATATGGAGTTCAGAACAAAATAAGGATTTAGGGACATCAGTTAATTCATGTGATAGCATATATCATATATTTATAATCCACCATTACTGGACATGGAAGAAAATTATTACCCTTATTCTTCCAACAAATTTGACAAGCTTTAAACCCTTGTATGTGTTCAGTTTATTTTAATTTTTAAGCAATGACACCAAGCACTGTACATATTTTTCCATGCATGAACCTTCGATAACTTTTCTATTATAGTTAACATTTGAAAAAATATATAATGGTGCAGGTTCTGGAGACAGCGTGGCAAGTTGGAAGATTATCGGTGTCAAACAACTGTAATATACCATTTGGAGAAATGGCTGGCAACTGTGAGGCTCTTCTGATGGGGAAGCAGCAAAAATTATCCATCTTCATGAGTGCCCAACAGAAACCGGACATCATTTTGAGTGGCAATTCACAAAATCAGAATGAAGTGACAATATCCCTATACTCGTGCACAGAAACTTCTCAATGGGTATGGAAAGTTTTACACTGGGTTTGGTATAGAATTATGTTAATAAATTAATATATAATTAAGTGTGCATATTTTCATTATTCATTCGTCTTATAATTTGATGCTTTCATGTTTTTTTCTCCTCTTTGCTATACTACCAGAAAAAATTCGAAGAATTTACTTTTGACCTTTAGCTTTTATATCGTCTCCGAGAATGTGATTGACTTATAATATATTGCCTTCCATAGAGCCTCAAATCTCCCGGGTTTTACATTCTATTTAATTCCAAGTACTCTGTCTGGACTAATAGTTCTGGAATATTTTCTTGCCTCTGAAATACTTTGCTAAAGAACTCAATATTTTATTCTCTTTTGTGGATTTCCTAAAATTTTAACCATAAACAATTGTTTTTTTCTTATAAACTTAAGATGGTCTTGAGGTTTATCATTCATTCTGTAACTGTGATTTAGACACAACCTACATGTGTGACATTGTTTCTGCACCTTCATGCACTAAGTTCAGCTTCGCTGGTATTGCAGATTGGAAATCCCTTCCTTGAGCCGAACATTGTTTCATACACATATCAAGCCCCTACCAGCACTGCATCTTTTTGTGCTGTCGGGTACCATTACCAGCCCCAGTTATATCAGCTTCCAGCATCAAGCCCCTTCGATAACTTCCTCAAGGCCGCTGGTTGCTGAAGGAGCACATCCTGAGCTGCCTGGTGGTAATCAACTGGTGTTACTCTGGATTGAAATATTAGATATTTGAACCCTTCCTTCTTCCCTCCTCTTCATTCCTATATTTGATATCTATTCAGATTGGGAAGTCCAAGAAACAAAGATATGGTTTCTACTGGAGGAGTTAATATAAGCAAGCAGATAAGTTCATCGTATTCATGTTTCTCGATGTAATTATTGTTCTAAAGATCTAAACCATTTCAAATGGTGTTTGCACACAATAACTCTACTGTGGAAGATGAAACCACTTTACTAATTTATATTCCTTATTTTATATTCTCAGCATTGCGTTTTGCATCTTTCCTTGTGATGATTCAAATGCTAAATTTAGTGACATTGTGCTCGATGGTAAAGCTACTTAATTTTTATGTTTGCCATAGTTTTGTGAACTTGCATATCACGGCGTTTGGAACTTTGTTTAGGACAGCAACATATGTTATCAGTTGGAGCAAGTGCTTCATTGTGTCAGATTAGGTGTACATTTACAGATGAATTGATAAAACTGTACATTGATAAAACCAGGGCGGCCGCATGTCCGGGTTCCTGCACACAGGCCGTGGTCGAGAGATTTCTAGCTTGGGCCCCTCGGAGATTGAGTCAGTAGTCTGTTTGTCCTCTCTTTTTTTCTCTCTCTGGTCAGGTTTCGATCAGGGGCTTTTATACTATTGCTCGAGGATCGATTGTACGTAGATTTGGCGTGACGACCGATCCTCCGAGTAACGAGATGGTACCTTCATGCGATCGCCGCCCAGTATGCGCGGAACGGCGTCATACGATGTCGTCCCGAGCTTTCCGAGACGGGACTTGCCGAGGGGGTGCTTCCCTGTACGGGCTTCGATTCAATGCGAGAAGTCAGCCTTCGTGCTGACTCGGACTCGGCAAGGGCGTGACGTGCGTGGGTCGTGACGTGATCAGGATCCAGAATATGCTCTATCATTAGATTCTTCGAAAATTAATTTATGACATACAGGTATCGCGTTGCAAATAGTAAGTAGAGAAAGACTGATCTATAATTAAACTCCAAACAGCAAAATCCAATGGATTTTATACTGAAACGTGTTGCAGCATTTCTGCTTAAACAAAAGAGCACGAGACGGTGGCTGTCCCCTCGCCACAACCAACACAACCGCTGCGCTGAATTGAAGCGCACCTCCGGCGGATAAGGCTCCATCGCCACATCAATCAATTCCATCACAAGACTTTTCCTTGGACACCATACAAAGAGATCAAACATGTTCGGTCCGATGTGTGCCACCGAGGCTTGAATTGGCTGGTCCCACCACTTTGATGTGAGCTTCCATTGATTTGACGTGGCACGTGTTGCACATGAACCTGTTTTTGTGTGTCATAAAAGTGGAAGCTCAATTAAAGACATGGTTTGTTTTGTTGGTGAAGCTATCATACATGATGAAAAAAAATAAATATATTTACATATGCTTTGAGTTGAAAAAATATATAATAATAATTACATATCTAACTAAAATAATATCATTACAATGTCCTGATTTAATCACCTCATTTGTGATTTTTAGTGTTACTAATATAAAGTATAAACACATGATCATCTATGGAAGCTCAAAGGATATGATACAAGTAAGTATTTATCTAAGCACCCACAGCTTTGATTAACCTCATTGCATAGATCACTCACATCTCTTTTATTAGTCGATTCACCCTCAATAATTGGCCAATGAGGACCACCCTCGTTCCTTTCTCTTGCTCACACACCAAAGCCTTGGTGGTGGGTGTCTCTTGGGAGAATCCCATTGTCTTATTCACGTGCTGTTATATTTAGTCCTAATGAAAGAAAGAAAGAAAGAAAAAAGGTTCATATATTTTGTGTTTTAGGAGTAAGCAAGCATTTGGTGTCAAAATCTACAAGGATAATTTGACATTAAATGAACCTAATCAGATTTCTCAATCAATAGTTGTCATATCTCTATTGATTGAGCAATTAAATGAACCTTCATTATCTTCTTAGATTCTTAATTGTGTTCAATGTCGCAAGTCTCAAGATTGCGACGGCATCCACTGTGCCTACCAATCATTGGCCAGCGGATCCATCTCCAGTCCTACCAAGCATAAGACCCCGTCTCGCAGTCGACTCCATCGCCACGGAGATGATTTCCTTATGGGCCTCGCAATGCCACCGGCGTTAGCAGCGGAGGTGATCGCAGTGGGAGGAGGAGACGTAGCGTGATTTCCTTTTTGTTTTTGGCTCTGTTCGCGGCTGTCTCGGACTGCACGGTGGTGGAAGATAGATAGGATTTTCGAGTGATGTCGGACGATGTGCGGGGCGGCGAGGCGAGGCCGGAGGTGGTGTCGGCGGTGTGCGAGTGTTGCGGGCTGACGGAGGAGTGCACGCCGGCGTACGTCGAGGCGGTCCGGGGCCGGTTCAGCGGGCGGTGGGTGTGCGGCCTCTGCGGCGAGGCCGTGGAGGACGAGATCGGCCGCGCGGGGCGGCGGATGTCCACGGAGGAGGCGCTCGTCCGCCACACGAGCTTCTCCGAGAGCTTCCGCGCCGCGCGGCCACCCGTCAACACCGCCGAGCCCATGATCGCCGCCTTGCGGCAGCTCTTCCGCCGCAGCCTCGACTCGCCCCGGGCGACGCGGTCAACACCAACCAGCCCTCGCAGGGGGACGGTGAAGGACGACGGCAGCGACTCCACCCGCAGCTCACTCGCGCGGTCGAGCAGCTGCCTCTCTACTGCGGCCCGGTGAAGCCGAGAACATGACGGTAAACGTCGAGCGAGTGACCACAACACATGCATCAAGATTCGTGGTAAAACCAAATAAAAGTGGCAATTGTTTGGGATTTAGTGTCTCCATTTAGTTTTCCAACAATTAAATTGCTTAACATGAAACAAGAAAGACAACAAAAAAAAAATTTATGAGATAATAGAAATATTTTTCCCTTATTTTTTTTTCTCTTCAAATCTCCTTGTAAATTCTTACATCCAAATCAAAATGCTCTCTCTGCGTGTAAAGAGGGAGGTCAACCTCCCTTTCATGAAATCTAATAATTTTGTTGGATGAAACACCCTTCTCTCTATGCCATGTTGTATGAAGGAGTCCACCGTGGGAAGAAGAAGCTTGCACTCGCAACCATGGAAGGACGGTTTGGAGATGGCAGCTCTTTCTTCTTCTTCTTTAGCTTGACAAAGCTTCCAAGGTTGGACTTGAGTGGTGCAGTGGCTTGAAGTCAATTATTTCAAGCATTCGTAGCCACAAAGTTTCCACCATTTTTTTTTTATGTATATTGTTGGTGAACTAATGCGTCGTGGCTAATGAGTCAGTACGGTCGGGTCCACGGGTCGATATCGAGAGTCTTAAGTCGGTTGAGCTGGTCGCCGAGGTCGGTCGAACCCTTGCGACGGGGTGTCGGCGCCGGGAAGTGGATCAACGTCTCTCGGTCCGGATACCGGTTAGCAACTCGTCATCGGGACGCTAGTTGACGACTCTAAGGTCGGAATGCTCGTAGCTTGAGGGTGACCGCTTTCCTGCAAGTATGGCTCTCGTCGGGTGTTTGCCGACTTTGGCCCCTTTGACGAGCAAGTCATTGGTGGGTTGATTTGTTTATGCCTCTCCTTGGGCCGGATGTCAGCCATGGGCTTTTATACTACTGTACGAGAGTCGGTTGTACGTGGGTTTGGCATGACGACCAATCCTCGAGAGGTGAGATGGTACCTTTGTGCGGTCGCCGTCCCGGGACACGCGGAACGATGCCATGCGGCATCATCCCGGGCTTACCGGGACGGGACGTACTGAGCAATGCCTTGGTACGGATTCTGACTCGACGCGTGGGAGTGCTCCTCTTACTGACTTGGCTGTTACGTGGCGTGACATTGATCGTGACGTGACCTGGACCAAAAATATACCTTATCATATATCTCATAGAAATTTTCTTTTAGTATTCAGATAAATCAAAATAAAATTCCACAAATATATATATATATATATATATATATATATATATATATATATTTCATTGTTTATTCCGTATTTGGCAAATATTGTCTAAAATCAACAAAATGAATGAATAAATAAATAAAATGAACTCGGATCAGATTCGGATTTGAGTATGGATCCGTTTGGTTTCCTCTTTGGATCGGATTCGGATCGGGGCCATAGTGTCGAAGAAAACGGATCATGGTCGGACTCGACTCGGATCCGAGTTAGATAGGCCGCATGTGGTCGTCCCACCCAAGGCACCTGAGCTGCGATCCCTAATGGCCTCCGAAGGCGAAGCGTTCCCGATTTGATCCGCCGATCACCCTCCGCTCCCGATGCGGCAGATCTCGGTCTTCCTTCTCCACCTCCTCGTCATCCTCTTCCTTCAGTAAGTAAACCCGCACGTCTTGCGCCATACTACTATAAGGATTTTGGTTTATTTTTGTTTCGAATGTTTTTATTTTAGATAGATTTCAAATATATTATTCTGTCGGATTTTGCTTAAGGTCTCGATTTTTCTTCGATAAATTGAATCTTCTGGTGTGCTATTGCGTGATTGCAATTAGATTCCTGCTCTCTTAGTGTACGGAGCTTGTTTGAGTCATCTTGGTTTTATTCGAAGAAACGGCTGTGAAGATTTTGGATCTTCTTTTTGTTCTTTTCTAAAATTGTATCTTTTTGTTCTTTAAATAGTGGAGACACATTTTTTCGTTATGAGGAAACAACGCAAGACTTTTGTTTCAGAGTTTCAATCTTACGATCTTTCGCTATTACGTGAACTTGAGCCTTCTCGAAGCTGAATAATCTTTTCCATGATGAGTTTGGAATATTTTCCCCATTGTAAAAGAAGAAGATTTTCTTCCCTCTGTATACTATATTAAGATCAATCTACTTGCTTCATTTGTTAGCTTGTTTTTGTTAGATTACCTTTTAGCTTAAAACCCATAGCTCTTATATCTATAAATATTTTCATGTTAATTAGGTCTATTTTGTTGATTTGGGAATAAATGTTTTGCTTTTGATGTATGTGATTGTGATATTGTGGTATCTTTCATCACCTTTAAGGATCACTCAGCAATACAACCTTTTAGGCTTGTTGGCTATATTTTCATATGATAAGACACTTTCTCTTTTTTATTTTTACCTTATTAAGAATTTTGTCTAGATTCATAACTTTTGCTATTTGTTGTTATTTTTGTCCACGTGATTCATCATCTTGGTTGACAGACTGAGATTCTCTTTCTGTCAAGGTCTTGTTGTCGCGTACGATGTAGCTATAGCTGACAAACTACGTTGTAGCTATTGCAGAATTTTTTTCCATAATTTCTGCATGATTCTTATTTTTATTGAATATTGAACGATTCTTTCTCATTTATGTGGTAGCTGTCAGCTTAATTTTGTCATTCCGGTTCTTTCTAAAAATGTTGGCTTTTGATTTTTGGTGTGTGTGTGTGTGTTCATATTTGGGCGTGTATCATTCTTCTATCTGTTTATGCCTAGAGTTGTTCCATTATTGAACATGAATCTTGCTATCTCGAGAGTTTCCATTGATGCTTTCAATTTCTCCTATTCTAACATTGAGATACAAGCTTATCTTTTTGTTCTTCTAGCAAAAAAATAGTTTGCTTTACTTAGAGCTATCTTTTGTTCTCCTATTCTTTCTTATACTATTCTTTTACTTATTTGGGAGAAATTTACACTTTAGTGATCACTGATGAATTACTTTCATTTTGATGATACATTTTATTAAAAAATATTTATCTTAGTGCATAATATAATTGGTTGACTTTGCAAAAGAGACTCTGGATGACATCATTTTGAGACCTGATAAGTTGATAACTGTACTGACCTGCAGATTAAATTCTCGAGTATTTTCAGGTCTCTGAGCTATGCAGCTTTGGAAAAGGAGAGAACTTTGGCTATGATAAAACCAGATGGAATCTGTGGTAACTTCACGAACCAGATAAAGCAGGTTATTTTGCAATCTGGATTTGTCATAGTCCATGAGATGATGCTCCAGCTTGATGTGAGAAATGTGACACTGTTCTACTCTGAACATTCTGAAAAGAGCTTCTTTCCAAATCTTGTTGGGTATATGACGAGGTATTAACTTGAAATTTTCTTGCATCACTGCTTTTGTTCTTAAACTTGTCTTTCCCTATTATAGCTTTCAACAACTGGAATTGTATCCTTTTTTTAGTTAAAGGTGGCAATATTTAGAATACAAAGCGAATGGCAGTAATAACCTTCCAGAAGAAAAACCACACTGAATGATACATTTTTCTTAGAGGAAATGATACAATTTTCTTTTTGCTTCCAAGAAAGTTAATTTATTAATGGTGAGCGAACGTATTGTGAATGTAGTGTTGCAATTTTTAAAGTTTTAAACTTTTAATACTCAATTGCTAAAGAGTGTTTGTTGTTTATGCATGACACTTGTGAATCTTGAGCAAAGAATCCCGTACCTAAGAGATTGATGAACCAAGTATGGGACATGATCCTAGCCCAAAAAAGTACCAAAGTGCTAGGCTTAGTCTTCCTTTCAGGCACTTAGAATGGTTTCAGCTCAATCCTGTAAAGAATGATTATATTTCTGGACTATGTCCATTAATTCATATGCATTTGCATTGGTTTGTTTCATCCAGACATCTGAAAAGAATGCAGAATCTAGATGCCCTACCTTCTTATTCTTTTAGTACTCATGAAATCTTTTTCTTCCGACTTCATCTCTTGTGATTTTGCTTGTTTAGTGTTTGCTTTATTCTGAGGTTAGTTACAATGATTCAGCGGGTTACATATATTGTCCTTTTTCTCTATCTTTGTGCAATAGTTTTCTGTTTGATTGTTTAACTTTCCTATCCCGTTTTGCTTATTCCCTTACGAAATTTGTCTGTTCTTTTGAAAATTTTGTGTATGTTCGTATAAGTTTCATCACTACCCTTCTTCTTAGTTCCTACTTACATGTATGAACATTATGGTATATATTTTCTGTAATTGATGCCAATAAATTTGTCTTGTCTTTATCCTTCACAAGCATGATTTACTGTAGTCTTTAATAATTTCTTATCCAATTCTTTTTGAAAAATTTTCAATGATTTCTTTGAAGGTAGTTAAAGTACGATTATTATTATTTTTCTTCCTACTGTATTTACTACTTTTCAATTTTACCTGTTAGTTCAGTGAGCAAAATATTATTAACTTGCAGTGGTCCAGTGCTTGTGATGGTTATTGAGAAGATTAATGCTATTGCTGATTGGCGTGCTCTGATTGGACCAACAGATGCGGGAAAAGCTAAAGCTTCCCATCCCAACAGGTTTGCTTGTTCTTATTTTATTATCTCTCCAGCTAGAAAAATAAACAATTATATCAGTTTCCATTGATAAAACAATTAGTCGAGCATCTTAAGCTTTTTTGGCTTTTTTAGATATAAATCCTGTCATGTTGCCAAAAATATATTTGAAAACTTTAGAACATATTGTTAAATGAACTGATCACCGAGTCTACTACTATAAGTTTAGATTAACCAAATTAGCCTTTATTGTATGTTAACTTATAGATGATTTGAGTTTGAATGCCTCTTATATTCTTGTAGCATGAGATTGAATTCTGATGCTTCTTGTCCCTGCATGTACTTGCATTTTTTTAGCAACGAAGTGGTAGCACCCATCAACTTCATTTCAGAGTGTAATGAAGCAGAAAAATAGAGAACCTTCCAGAAACAGTTGTGTGGAATGGAGCAAAAGGTGAAAGAGGAGGGTGGGGAAGGAGACAATGAGTGACCAGCTAACAAAATGATGAGACTGAGGAACACCACAATGGTTGTTACCACCTGTGAAGATTTATACAACATAGCCTCCCATCGATGTCTCTTCTTTGTCCCCTTTGTCCCAAACAACTCTACAACTCATGAAGCATGAATTAATGAGTGAAATTTTCAGTTATTCTATACTTCCCTTGATTTACATGTTATGATATAAACAAAAAGACCCTGTTGCTTCTAGTAGTTTAAGTTTTTAGCATTGGTGGATAACCATTTTATCATGGTAAGATAGTAGGTCATGTGTTTGATCCTAGCTTTCTTTACTTCACAACTCTTCCTTCATTTTTTCATCCATTTCTTCTTCCGAACATAAACTTATGTGCAAAGCCCATTAAACTTTCTGTGGCTTGCATCATTATCCTTCATTTAGGTCCACATGCAAAGTCCGTTATCCTTCATCTAGGTCACACGTGAAGGGGGGTATTAGAATGTAGTTAATTAAAGTCTTTCACACTTGTAAGCTTAAGCTTTTTGATAAGCTGGAAGCAGTCAAAAATGAACACTCCAATCAGTCTAGACAATCCCAATAGGTGTTTGTGTAATGAACACCTGGTTCATCATTAATAATGCATATTAACAAAATTTCACCCAGAAACTTCTTGAGGACTTTCATTTTCATCTCAGCTTTCACTAGTCCCTGTTTTCTTAATGCTTGAAGCTTCTAGTGAACTGCATAGTTCAACATTTGTTCTCCCTCCTTATCATAAATTGTTCCGTGACTAACTCTGATTGGTACAAATGTCAAAATAGCTTTTGGGGGAATATGGCTCATATGGAGGTCCAAAATCCATCAATATGAAACCTAATTACATATGCAGTGTCAACACAATTTTTCATGCCAAAATTGCAAGTAGCTATTCAAGATGTATTGTTTCCACATGTATCATCATCCTCATATTGTTTGATCACCCCTTGTTAAATTTTTTGATATCATCAATCCCAAAGCTTCACCTCATGTCACATATCGTCTTTTTTTTAAATGACATATTGCAGTAAGTAGAGAATGTATTTGAAGTGTGTGGGTAGTGCAGAGATTACCAAGTTCATCAAATTAACTTTTCTCCTAAGGTGAGGCATTTGGACTTTCCGCTCGGCGGATTGCTCATCAGACTTCTAAGTTTGAGGTGACCAATTCTTTGTTTTATAATTCTTCAAGTAGAAGCAAACTGAAATGCCTGAAGGGTAATAAGACTAAAGAATGATTGAAGACAGTAGCTGACCAAGTAAACTAATATGCTTTTGCGTTAATTTATGATCAAAGCTGATAGCATCTCAAAGGATTGCAGGCCCAATTTCAGGATGCAAATGTTGATTTTCTAAGCCTAAACAGAAAGTGAGAGTTTCATAGGCATAATGTATCATCAGCATACTGTATCCATGTGCCTCACTCAGACATCTGAAACAGTAATTATGTAGCATAAATGAACAACAAGAAAGATTAGGTATTTTCTTGGTTAATGATATTTTTTGCAAACAAGTTCGATCGTCCTAGTATAATCAAGGAGAACGGTTGCCTTGGTTGATGAAACTTGAACAATGATACCTGGGAGTCCCTTATCTTTGAATGCTTAAAGGTCCTTTCGTGTTGTGGTCATGGTAGGTTTCCATTGTATGGTTCAAGTGAATGTCATGATCGTGAGAATGGGAAATTGGGGGTGATGGGGTCATGATAGGTTTCTCTTTTTATCACATAGTTCTTACAGTCTTCATGAGACATTATGTCGAGCTCTGCATCTTTTCTATCACACAATTCTGCAAGTATAACTTAATTCTCTTCGTGCTTACCTCTGCTTTTAATTTACAGCATTAGGGCCATGTGTGGGTCGAATTCTGAGAGGAATTGTGTTCATGGTTCAGATTCTCCTCAATCAGCTGCAAGAGAAATTTCATTTTTCTTTGGAGAAATATCACCTGGTCAGTTCTTACTCTCTATAAATATTACTATGTATTTGTTGTCTCATTAAAGGAATAACAAAGTGATTTTGCTAAGGTAAGTTACAAAATAATGGTAGTTTAACAACTCTAAATATGCTCTTTAATGAATACTATCTTCCTCTTGCTTCTCTTTTTCATGCAGGTGTTATCTTGCATGATGAACTATAAGAGTTTTTTTGTTCTCCAAGAAGATCAATTTTGTTTAACCTGCCGAAGCTGCAAAGACCGGAAGATACTCTTCAGATTAACATTATCAACTCTTCTCCTTTATTATGCTGTCTATTTCGATCAATCCAAATGCCTCACTGTGTAACATCTACTGTTGGAAATGGTAAGTGACCTCTCATTTGTTGGGTTCTTCCCAGATCTACACTGGGAAGCATTGCAAGAGAACAGTCCTGCACATTGCTGTATCAAACAAGATCCGTGACGAGAAAGGAAAGTGATATAATTTTGATGATAACTATGAAATGCAATTCCCTTTGTAATTCTTGCTCCTATTTCTTCCGGTGTCTTCTTCCTACCGAAATATTTTCTTCTGTTTCAACTAAGATTCGACGGGAAGATCTCTCGTGATCTGACCTCCGACTTGTGTAGTATAGGGATCTTAATGTAACTTAAAGATGATTAATTATATAGATTAATATATAATTAGTTCGTTAAAGAGTTAGATCATTTTTTATATTGTTCATCATTTATTTAAATCTGAATTTTAGTTTTATATTATATTGTATTATTATACATAAGCTTAATCGGAGGTTAGCATCTCGTAAAATAAACATAAAATAATAAATGAAAAGAAGATCACATGACATAACTCATCGTAGAATTATGTTAGAATGGGATGCTCCAAAATCGAAGATCTTTTTATCATATCATTTTTCGTAAACACCCAATTTTCTATTATTTTGTATTATTTATATGTGGTGGGACTTATATATGGTATCTTTGTGATAGCATAAATTGCAATCTCATCATTTTTCTTGAACGAGTACCCGAAAGTGGCCCCCCGAATTTGGATTAAGATATCCACCTAAATTGGAGCCGCAAGTTTCACAAGATGATGTTGATGTCGCATACTCTTGTTGACTTTGGTCCAAGTGTTCATACTAATTTTGTTCGTGGACAATGACATGGCAACAATCTTCGAGTAGCAATCCACATGGCTTGCTCATGAAATAGTAGGAAGAGAAAACAACACATAGCCAAAGGCCATGTTTTTGGGTGGTGAGCACATTTCACATATTTATGCTGTTTTGTCACGCTTGTTTGGGAGATGAGATGTAGATGTGGACGTATGATAAATACACCTAATGAGGAGGCCCTTCTCTCCATCCATACACACATTAGTCTTCTTCGAAAGTTGCAAGGTGATGTGGCCTCTCACAGTCCTCTCTCGAGTGTGAGATATTGGGGAAGATATGAAGATAGAGATTGGTGGTTCCATGATTGTGGGGATTGATGGAGTTGAATTGGATTTAGACTGAAATTTAAGAATTGATAGCACATGACAACCTAATTTGTTTTCAATCGTTCATTGTTATTATAATCCTCGAATAGAAAAATTAGAATTATATCCTTGTTAAATCGATGATCCGATAAAAAAAAAAAAAACTATTATGATGCGAAGGATTCTAGTAACTAATAATATAAAAAAATTAATTTATATATATATATATATATATATATATATATATATATATATATAGTTTTATAAATCTTGGATTAATAGGAGTTGATATTATCATATCTTTGGAATTTATCTTTGAACTCCAAAGATATTTCTATATGATATTTCTATACTCGTAAATTTATTCAACCACAAAAATAAATCTAAAAAATTATTGGTGAGGCATCTGATTCGAGTATGCCTTTTGACGAATCACATCAAAGATAACCATCATCAATTCATTGTATATGTCACTACCATCAACGGCGAGCCTCTATCCACTCAAAATAAACTCAAAATAAACGTTGCGTTATACTTCTCTCCCTCCCTTAGTTTATTTATCATTAACGTTCACTTAATTCTATTTTAATTTGAAATGATTTTTAATTATATTAGCTAACGTAAATAATTTTATTTATATAAAATTATAAAGAGAGATCTTTTGAAAATTATTTGTATGATTATGAGAGTTTTCTCTCTCTCTCTCTTATACTCAAGAAATTATTTGTATGATTATGGGAGTTTTCTTTTTTTTCCATTAAACATTTATAAGGAAGATAGTGTAATTCGGTAAATTACATTCAGATTAAGAATTCTAAAAATAGAAAAAATAAAAATTATTGTCCTAAGATTCTTTCTCGGAATTCGTGTACACATTAAATGCAACAGTGAGATTGTGATGTGTTTCATGTTTATCCATAGGGTGACGACATGGCGATAAAGATGTGGAAAACATGGATTAAAAATATATATTGTATATTGACTTTATAGGTTTATTATATTTATTTATTTTCTCTAAGAAATCGTGTCTCATGGATTAGAAGTCAAAGCGACAGAGTTGTTGACTCGGGTAATCGATCTCCATCAACTCCCTCCCATTCACGGGGAACATTGTCTTCCCATAAAAAGATACGATCGAGTCAATCTCTCTCTTTTTTTCCTCTCATTCCGTTTACGATCTCATAATTTTGCTCGAATATATTTTTTTATTCATTTTTAGCTAGTAATTGATAAAATAAAATATAAATATTATATATATATATATATATATTGATTAAGAAATAAGGAACCAAGATATAATTACCTCAAAGGTATGTATGCAATACCGTACGATACCGGTGTTTCGAGGTTGGCTCGGTCGATACGATAGTTTTATATATATTTTTTTTTACTGTAATACTATAGCACCTGTATCGGACGGTCGTCGAACCGGTACGTATCGCCCGTATCGAGTGGTACCATTCGATACTACATACCATGATAACATTCATCTTAAATCCTTAAAAGAATAATTAAAATAAAGTATAAATTCCTTTGTTGATGTTCATGAAAATAAAATAAATTTTTTTATATAAAAATAAAAATAATAAAAATAAAAAAGTATTTAATATATTATTTAATTGATTAAAAAAATTATATCTTATGCTTAAAAAAATTATTTTCACGGAGAATCCAACATCTGTTAAATAAATGGCATCAAATTTTTGTTGGAGATAGTAAATGCTGAACATATTTGCTGAAGAATTTAATGCATCATATTTAATTTGTAGTCTTGTGAGGATTACGCCCACTGCATGTGTTACTGTGACAGCAGCTGCACTCTCAGTCGTCTTCTCTGCGGCCGACGTTTGTTGTTTGTCGAAGGCATCACGTGTTTCCAAGTCTTATTATTCCCTTCTCTCTTTTCTTCTTCCTTCTTTCTTCCGCCATCAATTCCCTCCTTCAGCCACTTCGAAAAGAACACGTGATTCTCGACTCCGCCGCACTGTTCTCTCGCTTTCCCTCTCACCCAATGGACGATTCCAACGCACGATTTCTATAAAACAAAAGGCTCGAGAAGGGTGAGGAGAGAGGAGGCGGAGGAGGAGGAAGATGGGAAGAAGCAAGGGAGAGAAGTCCAACTTCAATGAGACGTGCAGGCTGTTGAGCCAGTACTTGAAGGAGAAGGGCGGCTTGGGTGGCCTTGGCTTGGAGATGACCCCTAAAGCTCTTGATCAACAGGGTAAAGGTGAGATTTTTTGAGCTTTGGATCTCTAAAAGCCTTTTGTTTTTTTCGCCTTATTTGTCAGTTCTACATGTTCTTCAGTTTTGCTCTTTGAACAAGTAATTGACGAAGATAAAATTTACTCTGATCTTTCTTTTTCTTTCAGGTAAATCTCCGGCGCCGGCGACCATGAGCCTGTTGCCAGGGGTGGATGTGCCGGGAGAGGATCAAACATCTCCGAAATCCATGGATCTCTTTCCCCACAAGTCTGGTCTTGATTCAGGTGCTCTGGCCATGGAGGAACCTGGCGAGAAGACCTCAGATATCAAGTAAGACTCTGCTACAGATTTTTATGTGATGACAAGGGAGCTTAATCTGATTCTTCCAACCATGGTTTCAGGAAGATGGAGAAGGGCCAACTGACGATCTTCTATGGTGGAAAGGTGCTGGTTTTTGATGATTTCCCAGCCGAAAAGGCCGAGGATCTGATGCAGAAGGCGGCCAAAGAGAGCGTTGCGCCCCAAAATCTCAGCTTTTCCACCCATCACTCCTCCACTGCCAGAGCTGATGGCCCTCGGTCCGGCGGAAGTCCAGCGACGCCAGCCCCTGCGGATAGCCTGTCGAAGGCCAATGCTTCAGGTAACGACTCCTCTGTCATTGTAATCTATTGCCAGCAAAGTGATGTGATGAATTCCTCTTTCCGCGCCCCACCCCCCCCCCCCCCCAACTGACCAGTAGCTGCTTCTGATGGATTGCAGACATGCCCATAGCCAGAAGGAACTCCCTCCACCGATTCCTCGAGAAGAGGAAGGACCGGTGTGTAATCGACACTCCCAAATAGATCCACACGACGTTACTGCAGCTGAAAGCTAAAGTTTTTCTTCTCCTTGCCATCATCTTCCAGGATCAGCACCAAGGCCCCATATCAAGTACATGGTTCTTCTGCATCCATGGAGGAGGGCAAGCCAGAGTCGTGGCTCAACCTAGGCCGGCAAACTCCACAGCCAGAGCAGAGCTCAGAGAGTAGCAAGCGGCAGACATATGGATGTGTTGGGCACAACTGATACAGAGCTCCATCCGACTATGGTGATCAGTTGTCAGATCCGCTACTTGTCCTTGTAGCCTCCATCGTCATCCTCTTAGCGAGAGGACGATCAGAGTAAGAGAGGTGGTAGCGTTGGGTTTTTCTTGGTTGATGTAACCTTGTATTTTTGTAAGAACTCCCTCGTCGGGGAATGTTCTTATTTGCCAGTTGGAACTGCTGATCTCTGTATTGAACTTGAAGATACAGATCTGTAGCATCTCTAGAATTGATTCCTGGCAGTGATATGAGCAAATTGAACCTAAACTTACTTAAAGACATCTTGGATCATTGGGCATAATAACATCTTCGAAGAACAGCAGAAAAAAAAGGCAGCTTTTGGTGTCATGGTGATCTTCCAGCGAGGCCGCAAGCAATGCTGGCTTTACTTACAAGGCAAGCTTCTTGTGAAGACCAAACTTTAGGGAGCTGCACGTTTTCCTCCTGTGTCTATTGATGATTCCTCCTTTCCTCAACCACTCACGCCAATCTCATCTTTTCTTCTTCCTCCGTTGGGGTAGTAGGAGAGCTCGGTCTTCTTCACCTTCTTCTTTGAAGAAGACCGTCTTGCTTCATGGCCCATTGATGTGGCTATTTGTCGTCTGTGGAGTACCTAATTGGAAGTGTTCGCTGAGGCGAGTAAAGCGGAAAGCAAAGCGGTGGAGTGAAGGAGAAGCCATCGGATGCTGTACGAAAGATATTTATTTTGGTAAGGGAAAGCATGTGTTGAACGAGCCAACAGAAGGTGGGCCCACTGTGGACCCACCCAACGCTGGCCATTATTCTGCGCCCATAATTTAAGGTAAAAAGAGAGGTACAACTGTTCAAGTGTCATCATCTACGGTAAATTTCAGAATATTCTTTTTTTGCTTTTTTCGAAAAATATCCCTTTTTCAGAATATCCAATAGCATCCTTTTATTATATTATTATAATATTTTTTTGATATTATTGAAAACACTATAATACAGCGTAAAAACACTATATTAACTTTATGGACTAATCCATATGAAAAGGGAAGAAAAAAAAAAGATAGATAGATAGATAGAGTTATTTCAAATATTATGTAAAAAAGAGAAGCCTATAATGAATAAAATGATCAATATTATTTTTTAGTTAAAATATAAAAATATAGGAGAGTCACATATTTTTATGAGCTTAAATCGAGTGAGTTGGGCACATATATATTAGACACCCACGACTCCGTGCTCAATCCATGGAGTACGTTAAGGAGGTCACAGAATGAACTTGAACTCGAACATCGCGACGTCGCTCAACCCTTCGCCATGCCTTCCTCTTCTCTCCCCTCCGACTTGCCCCTCTTCCACTCCCTCCTCCCTCGTATCCTCTCTCAAGACCTCCAAAACCCTCCGAGACCTCCACCAACTCCACGCCCTGGCCATCAAAACAGGCCTCTTGGGAGACCCCCTCGTCGCGGCCGAGGTCCTCAGGTCCTCCGTCCTCTCGGAACATCGCGACCTTCGTTACGGCCGCCGGGTGTTCGACCAAATGCCGGAGCCCAACTGCTTCTCCTGGAACACCCTCATCCGGGCCTACTCCGAGAGCGACGGCGGCCACCCCTCCGAGTCCCTTTTGCTCTTCTCCCGGATGCTCCTCTGCGAGACCGCCCGACCAAACCGATACACCTTTCCTTCCGTGTTGAAGGCTTGCGCTCGCGCCGAAGCGATCCGAGAAGGGAAGCAGGTCCATGGACAAGTCATCAAGTTGGGGTGGGACGATGACGCGTTTGTCCTTACCAATTCGGTGAGGATGTACGCGTGTTGTGGGTTCATGGAAGATGCTCGGAAGTTGGTCGAGAAGAGTTCCCTGTCTCCTGAGAGCGAATCCAGCGTCGTGCTGCATAACATTGTGATCGATGGATATTTTAGGCTTGGCATGGTTGAAGAAGCGAGGCAAGTGTTCGACAGAATGGCGAATAAAAGTGTGATCTCTTGGAATGGCATGATATCTAAGTTTGCACAGACTGGTCACTTTAAGGAGGCGATTTGTGTTTTCAGGAAGATGCAATTGGAAGGCGTGAAACACAATTATGTCACTCTGGTGAGCGTTCTGCCTGCAATCTCACGGCTAGGTGCCCTTGAGTTGGGTGAATGGGTCCATGCATATGCAGAAAAGAATGTTATAGAGGTGGATGATGTTCTAGGATCGGCTCTAGTTGACATGTACTCCAAGTGCGGAAACATCGACAAGGCTGTTCAGGTATTTGAAGGCCTACCGAAGCGCAATCCAATCACATGGAGTGCGATGATTGGTGGGCTTGCATTGCACGGGCGGGCAAGTGAAGCACTGGATTATTTTCAGAGGATGGAGAAAGCTGGAGTTGTACCATCAGATGTTGTTTTTATTGGAGTTCTGAATGCTTGTAGTCATGCGGGCTTGGTGGATGAAGGTCGGTCGTACTTCAACCGAATGGTAAACGTCTATCGGCTAAGCCCTAGAATTGAGCACTATGGGTGTATCGTCGATATGCTCGGTCGTGCAGGGCTTCTTGAAGAGGCTGAGGAGCTTGTAGTTAACATGCCTGTGAAGCCAGATGATGTAATTTATAAGGCCTTCCTAGCAGCTTGCAAAAAGCATGGCGATGTCGAGATTGGAATGCGTGCTGCAAAGTGCCTCATGGAACTCGTCTCTCATCACGGTGACTCATATGTGCTCCTCTCAAACCTTTTTGCCTCTTTAGGGGAGTGGGATACCGTAGCTAAGCTGAGACTAACGATGAGGGAATTGGAAGTAAGGAAAGATCCAGGATGTAGTTGGATTACAATCGATGGCATGATTCATGAGTTTGTGGTGGAAGATTACACCCATCCACGAACCAAGGAGATCTATTTGATGCTAGAAGAGATGGCTGTCAAATTACAGGAGGCAGGTTATGTACCAGACACGGCGCAAGTTTTGCTCAACATCGAAGAGGAAAAGAAGGAGAGCACACTGTTCTACCACAGTGAGAAGATAGCTATTGCCTTTGGTTTGATCAGCACGAGCTCGGGGACAACATTGCATATCGTGAAAAACTTGCGCATTTGTGGGGATTGCCACTCCTCGATAAAGCTTATTTCAAAGGTCTATGGTCGTAGAATAATCGTGAGGGATCGGAGCCGCTTCCACCATTTTGAGGATGGTATTTGCTCTTGTAATGACTATTGGTGATGGAAGCTTGGCTGAGGACTGGTATTTGGATCAGCATGTTTTAAGATCTTGAGTTCATCAAATTTTTTATGGTGATATATCACAGAGGTGATCCTTTTCCTAAGCTCCAGATGTCAATAAATTAGTTGAAGTCCAATTCATCAAGGCCTTCGCAGGCTCGTGAGGACTAGCAGCTTTCAAGGTTTACTTGACTGCAAGGAGTGCAGGGGAACCAATTTTGTACGTCAGGATTTAATCCCAGTCATGCTGTCTTCAGCGGTCTCTATGTCTTAACTTTAGTAAGAGGATTCCCTTTTGTGCCCGTGGATCTATGACATTATCTGCACAGAATACAAATGACAATTTTCCATCCATCTTTTGCTTTGCTGCAGTGGATGCCTCTCACGTTGTCCATCAAAGGTTCTTTTTTTTTCTCATTACCATTATCATACTTTATGAGGTATGAAGTCAAACCATTTGGTGAGTTTATGTGTCATTAGGTTTTCCATCCATAAATCAGTACACCTCAGCGACAACCTGACCAAGTCTTCCAACAACGGTTGATCTGATTGTTCTGTTGGTTGTATGTATGTTGCTAATTCTGATCCTTTTCCTTAGATGTAAATGCTGCATCTTTCTTTTGTCCTTTTGTATTCTTGCTGTAACATGAATAAATTTCTCTTCATAAAGTGGGGATCATCTGGTTACTTCATAAATCTAATATGAGGCCCTGGTCATGTTGACCCTTCTATATAGTGGGTTTATGAGAGCCACAAAATGGTTGACAATTTCTGTGATGAAACCTTTTATATAGCAAATCTCATAAAGCTTCCAAGTTCAAATTTCACATCATTCCACTGAGACAAACAATGTTGTATCTTTCCAGTGATTTTATCATCCTGATGGTGACAAGATAGGGTATCTTTGCTGCTAGAGTCTTGGGCTCAGACTACTTCAATTTGAACTAGTGCAATTGTGGATTTACAAGTAAATGACCATAATCCCAGCTTTGCTGCTTGTCATGAGTCATAGACATCATCAAGTTTCCAATGAGAAGTGTTCATGTTGTAAGACTTTCCTTGCTATCCTGCACCAGCATACTATTGGCATATCACCATGTAAGCAGTATGATTCGGACCACGTGTTCTCGAATGCAGCTGAGCTGTCCGCTCGCAGCATGCCCTTTTGCTCCTGCCAATGGCCATCTGCGGTGTTTCGCGGACAGCTGATCCTGATCTGTCTTCTGTTTTTCTCTACCCCAAATTTGCCACCTTTAGGTTCTTCAGAAAAAAATCGAGCTGAAGCTGAAAATAGTTTTGATATCTAGATGGTGATCTTTAATCTGTCTCATCATATGCATGTGCACTCTAGTTGTTGATTTGAGGATCTGGACCTCAATTCACTACCATATCTTCCTGTGCCTCAAGCCATGATGAGCCTCAAATCTTACAGAACATTCTTGTTTAATTGTCATAGAAGCACTCCAAAGTCATAAACTCTTGCATTTGTGCTGATGCTTGATAGAGTAGCAAAATAGTTTTGGTAACCCATTCTAAAGTGAAGAAATAATGGAAACTAAATGAAACATGGGGCACTTCTTTTGTTTGTCTCTCTGCTTTGTTTGTGTGTGTCTCAATGCTTTTGACACTCTCTTGTCATAGTTTTGGTAACCCATTCTAAAATGAGTGAGGAAAAATTTAGACAGGCAATTTCCATATGACTCATAGCTATGTTTAAAGAACTGAGATTGGCTGCTAGAATTTTACATTCTGCTTCTTTTTCTTCTTCTCTTAGTCATTTTGTCTGCTCTTTTAAGTTACCAATTTTTTTTATTAGTATGCTGCACCAAATATTATGTTAATCAAAAGTTGACATTTCATTGTGGATTTATTGAGTTTGTAAAGTTGTTTTATCTCTCACTAAAACGACTGCTATGATGATAAGTAATCAGAGTTTCTATATCATTGGAATTACACTAAAGAATGATCCTAAATTTTGTATAGCATTATGACAAATCATATATATATATATATATATATATATATATATATATATATATATATATATATATATATGTGAACAATTGAACGAATATAAGTAAACGATGTGCAGAGCGGCGACGTGCAGTTCCTTATGGTGCAGCGTCTCTTCAGAAACTCCAGAGGAAAGAGTTGGACCCGAAGTCGACGGCCCCGTGGTCTTCCACCACATCCGCCGGCGGCGCCGGCGAGAAGAAGTCGTACATGTAGTCATCCATCGCAGCTGGGAACTCGGTGCCTTCCTCCGAGGCTGTCGCCTGCTGCGGGTCCATGAACGACCAGTCCAGCGGCTCCCCGCTCCCGGCCTCCCCAGCGGTTGGAGCAAGCCTCGGCTGCGACGGCGGTGTCGCGGCATGGCGGGCAGCTGCGGCCTGGATCTGCTGCGGGGAGAGGGGCTGCGTGGCGCAGGGCGGAGGAGAATCGGGGAAGTTGAGCCGGGCGCGGGGGCCACGGAGGCACACGGCAGCGGCGTCGAAAGCCCGGGCGGCCTTCTCGGGTGAGTCGTAAGACCCGAGCCAGATCCGGTCGCGGCTGTTGGGGAGCCGGATCTCCGACACCCACTTGCCCCACTTCCGCCGCCGCACCCCCTTGTACCGCCTCTCCTCCCCCGCCGCCGCCCCGCGTCCTTCCCGCTCCATCGTCTCCGCTCCTCGGGCGACCTGCAACGTGTTCTCCCAAACGTTCGGCGAGAGTGGCGATGGCGGGAAGGGCTCGTCATGGGGTCATATACATCGTAGCAGCGAAGCGCGTGGTAGGGAAATCGAAGGCGAGCTTCCCGCGGTGGAGTTAGGACGACTGGGGTTGTCGATTGGGAAGCGATGTGCGCGTGCACCTTCTCCAGAAAAGAACAATGTTTCTCCAACCACTTGACGCACCGCTCGTATCTCCTAGTTGACCAGGTGAACCATAAACTGTGAGAGAAAGTGCAAGTATCCACGGGAGGGTGGACGAAGGAGGAGGCCAATAGCGGCTCACAGTGTGAAGGTCTCACGCGGGGACCGACCACGCAAGAAAGTCAAACTGGAAGCAACAGTGGAGTCCACTGGCTACAAAAGGAAAAACCCCACATTTCCCCTCGTGGGATGGATCGATTCTACTGTTCCAAAGTGAAGTCTCTCTCTCTCTCTCTCTCATGGATCCATGGTCTTTCTCATTCCGACTCGACAATGATTTTTCTACCTTGTTCGTACGACGACGATCTTCCTCTATTCGTCAATGATCTACTATACACGGTATTATTCCATCACACTGATGGGGATATAAACAGGAATAACCTTTGTATAGGAACAAATACTAGAAGACCAAAATACGCAGCGGAATAAAATGGAAACACAATCAATCAGAACACCAAGATATACGTGGAAAACCCCTTCAATGTGAAGGGTAAAAACCACGGGGCAAACTAGAGATAATCCACTATGAGAATAATGAATATACAAATCTCAATCTCTTGCCCAAAACCCAAGCAACAACCACAAGAGAATAACTGGGATACAAGGATCACGTTACTGCCCACAATATCTAAAACCTCCCAAGTAATCTCAGCAAGAGCCTACTGTAGATTTGATCTAACCTGAGATGAGAACACTGCTAGATGATTGTGAACAGTCTCTCTGCGCTGTCCTTGTCTTCTTCCCTTTCTTTCTCTTCCTCTTCTGCCTTGTTCTCCTTCCTCTCTTTGGAATCTCGTCGCTGCAAAGATCTGCCTCGTTGCTGCCTTTTTATAGCTTTAATCTGCCTCTAAAACGCAGCCACCATACCCCCCTAATCTTAATTAGGGTTAGGTTAAGAGGGGGTGTGAGCTGTGGGCTGATAAAGCCCACATGGGCTGAATATGGGCCATCAGCCCAACAACCTCCCCCTTCAGCCCATAAGGGAGGCTGTCCCATGACTCCTCAATGTGAAGCCATACCGACCAACTGTCGGCATATCTCCTGTCTTTCTTTTGTTAAGGTCTTCGTCAACATGTCTGCTCCGTTGTCATCTGTATGAATTTTCTAAAGCTGCAACTGCTTCTCTTCAAATACATTTCGAATCCAGTGGTATCTAACATCTATATGCTTTGACTTGGAATGAAACATTGGATTCTTACACAAATGGATGGCACTCTGGCTGTCACAATGCATCATATAATTTTCCTGTTTCAGCCCCAATTCTTGTAAGAATTCTTTCATCCATAACATTTCTTTGCATACCTCTGTAGCAGCAATATATTCTGCTTCTGTGGTGGAGAGAGCAATACACCTTTGTAACCTGGATTGCCATGACACAGCTCCCCCTGCAAAAGTAAGTACATAACCTGAAGTAGACTTCCTCGTATCTATATCTCTTGCCATATCTGCATCTGTGTAACCTGTTAACGCAGGTGGTCCACTTCCAAAGCTTAAACAAACCTTAGAGCTCCCTCTGAGATATCTAAAAATCCACTTCACTGCTGCCCAGTGTTCTTTGCCTGGATTTGCAAGAAATCTGCTAGTAACACCCACTGCATATGCGATGTCCGGCCTCGTACATACCATTGCATACATTAAACTTCCAACTGCTGAAGCATAAGGAACCTTTTGCATTTTCTCCTTCTCCTCATCACTTGACGGACTCTGTTCTGAGCACAACTTGAAGTGACCTGCAAGAGGAGAACCAACTGGCTTAGCATTACTCATACTAAATCTTTCCAATACCTTCTCGATGTATTTCTCCTGTGACAACCAAATCTTCTTGTTTTTCCTGTCACGAGAAATCTGCATGCCTAGTATTTGCTTTGCTGGCCCCATGTCCTTCATTGCAAAAGACTCACTCAGTTCCTTCTTTAACATGTCAATTTTAGACATATCCTTTTCCAAGAATAAGTATGTCATCAACATAAAGTAAGAGAATAATAAAATTCTCACCAAACCATTTGATGTACACACAATGATCTGAAGCCGTTCTTTTGTATCCATTTTCTGTCATAAATGAATCAAACTTTCTGTACCACTGTCTTGGAGCTTGCTTTAGCCCATACAAGCTCTTCTTCAACTTGCAGACAAAATTATCTTTACCTTTGACTTTGAAGCCTTCTGGTTGCTCCATATAAATTTCCTCCTCCAAATCACCATGAAGGAAAGCTGTCTTCACATCTAACTGCTCAACCTCCAAGTCCTGGCTAGCAGCAATACCAAGAGCAACACGAATAGAAGACATTTTAACAACAGGAGAAAATATCTCTTCAAAGTCAATACCTTTCTTTTGACCAAAGCCTTTCACAACCAATCTAGCTTTGTACTTTGGTTGAGAACAATATTCTTGAGTCTTCAACCTAAAAACCCACTTGTTCTTCAAGGCCTTCATTCCATTTGGTAGCAGCACCAAATCATAAGTGTGGTTCTTCTGAAGAGCATCCATCTCTTCCTGCATAGCAACTAACCACTTCTCTTTCTGCTCACTCTCAACTGCTTCCTGGTAACTCTCTGGTTCACCTGCATCAGTAAGCATCACATACTCATCTGTAGAGTATCTTCTGGAAGGTTGACGTTGTCTAGAAGATCTTCTCAATTGAGGTTCTGAGGGAACTTGCTCTCCTACTTCTTCTTGCTCAACATGTCCTGCAGGTAAATCAATATCAGGCTCTACACTATTTTCCTGCACATCTCCCCCATCACCCTGATATACTGGAGAAATAACTGGGTCACAATCTGCTAATCCTTCTACAGAAGTCTTGGCTGGTGCCTTCTTCTTCAAATCCTCAAAGGTTTGATCCTCAAAGAAGACCACATCTCTACTCCTGAACACCTTCTGCTTTTCTGGATCCCAAAGCCTGTAACCAAACTGATCATGTGAGTAACCAAGAAAAATACATTCTTTAGACTTACCATCTAGCTTGGACCTCTCATTATCTGGAACATGTGCAAATGCACGACAACCAAACACTCTCAAATGCCTGTAGGAAACATCTTTCCCTGACCATACATGCTCTGCAACATCACCATCTAGGGCTGTACATGGTGATAAGTTGATCACATCAACTGCAGTCCTCAAAGCCTCATCCCAAAACCTTTTGGGTAGCTTGGCCTGTGAAAGCATACATCTGATCTTTTCCATGATGGTGCGGTTCATCCTCTCTGCAATTGCATTATGCTAAGGTGTACCAGGAACTGTCATCTCATGTTGGATCCCATGCGACCTGCAATAGTCATTAAACAATCCCATATACTCACCACCATTATCTGATCTTATGCATTTCAATTTCCTTTCTGTCTCCCTTTCAACCCTGGCATGAAACTCTTTGAAGATATTAATAACCTGATCTTTGGTCTTCAAAGCATAAGCCCAAACTTTCCTGGAAAAATCATCTATAAAAGTGACAAAATAAAGTGCACCACTTATACCAAGAACATCAACAGATCCACCAGGAGTTTTTGTCCTCAAAGGACCACATACATCTGTATAAACACGGTCTAAGGCATGCATTTTTCTAGACAAAGCAGCACTAGCAAATGAAACTCTATGTTGTTTACCAGCCAAACAATCAATACAAGGGTTCAGATGTATACCTCTGAGATCTGGTAATACCTCTCTCTTGGAAAGAGCTTGCAGCCCCTTCTCGCTCATGTGTCCCAATCGCCTATGCCACAACTCCATACTGAAGTCTTTCTCTGTAGCATTTAACTGCTCACCATAAGCTTTAGCCTGCAACCTGTACAAAGTATGACATTTCTTTCCATTAGCTATAACAAGAGAACCCTTACTGAGCTTCCATTGCCCTCTGTGAAATCTGCTTTCATACTCTTCATCATCTAGTCTTCCAACTGAAATTAAATTTAGCCTCAAGTCAACCACATGCCTCACATCCTTAAGTACCAACTTACAGCCAAGGTTGGTCTTTAAATGGATATCACCCATGCCAATGATGTCTGCTGTGCCATAGTTGCCCATCTTGACAACACCAAAGTTTCCAGACCTGTATGTAGCAAAAAACTCCCTCCGTGGTGTAGCATGATAAGAAGCACCTGTGTCAATCACCCACTCAAGATCCTGACACACACAAGAAAAAATATCATCAGAAGGAGACAAAATCAAATAATCACCACCCTGCACTGTAGCTGTAGTATTATCCTTTGACTCTGTAGACTCCACTTCTTTTCCCTTTTTCTTGTTCTTCTTAGGTTGCTTACATTGGTTCTTGTAATGTTCTTTCTCACCACAATTATAGCAAACAATATCTTTTCTTGATCTTGACTTGCTCCTACCCATACGTGAACTGCTTCTAGACTTTGACCTTCCTCTGTTCTCTGAGATAAGTGCCTGTGAATCATTCTGAGATGTTGCCGAACTCTTTCTTCTCAACTCCTCATTCAACAAACTGCTTGTTACTTGACTCATAGTGACAATACCATCTGGCGCAGAATTACTAAGGGAAACCACCAGTGTCTCCCAACTTTCTGGTAATGAACTGAGAAGTAACAATGCCTGCAACTCATCATCAAGAGACATTCTCATAGAGGATAACTGGTTAGTAATACTCTGCATTTCATTCAAATGCTCAGCAATAGAAGCACCCTCTCTATATTTTAGGTTCACAAGTTTTCTGATCAAAAAAGCTTTGTTGCCGGCTGTTTTTCTTTCATAGAGACTTTCCAATTTTTTCCAAAGAGAATATGTAGAAATTTCAGTAGAAACATGGTGAAATACACTATCATCAAGCCACTGTCTAATAAATCCAATTGTTTTTCGATCTAACCTCTTCCACTCATCATCTATCATAGTTGTAGGTTTTGCACTATCCCCTTGCAAAGGTCCATACAAATCTTTGCAATACAAGAGATCTTCCATTCTTGGTTTCCATATCATCCAATTATTTCCATTCAAACTAATCATGTGAGAAATATTACTGGCCTCCATGTTCAAATACAAAAATTAAATCATCAAAACCCCGCTCTGATACCAGTTGATGGGGATATAAACAGGAATAACCTTTGTATAGGAACAAATACTAGAAGACCAAAATACGCAGCGGAATAAAATGGAAACACAATCAATCAGAACACCAAGATATACGTGGAAAACCCCTTCAATGTGAAGGGTAAAAACCACGGGGCAAACTAGAGATAATCCACTATGAGAATAATGAATATACAAATCTCAATCTCTTGCCCAAAACCCAAGCAACAACCACAAGAGAATAACTGGGATACAAGGATCACGTTACTGCCCACAATATCTAAAACCTCCCAAGTAATCTCAGCAAGAGCCTACTGTAGATTTGATCTAACCTGAGATGAGAACACTGCTAGATGATTGTGAACAGTCTCTCTGCGTTGTCCTTGTCTTCTTCCCTTTCTTTCTCTTCCTCTTCTGCCTTGTTCTCCTTCCTCTCTTTGGAATCTCGTCGCTGCAAAGATCTGCCTCGTTGCTGCCTTTTTATAGCTTTAATCTGCCTCTAAAACGCAGCCACCACACCCCCTAATCTTAATTAGGGTTAGGTTAAGAGGGGGTGTGAGCTGTGGGCTGATAAAACCCACATGGGCTAAATATGGGCCATCAGCCCAACACACACGACATACCTTATCTACTACAAACCATATATCAAACACATCTTGCTCTCTTCATCTTTATCGTTCAGCACAACTCTTTGTTATTAAGCATAGTTGAGATCCTACCTAATCGATTAATTCTAGATTTAATTTTTTTTAATTTTAAGCTTATTTATATTAAATCATCTTTAAGTTTATAAGAATATATTAAAGTTAATATATAAAAGGGGTCTCATATCACTTTCCTGATTCTCACAGAATAATTAGGATTTGACATCCTTTAATTTCTAGATTGAATTTATTCTTTTTCACCCTATAAATAGGACTATAATGCACATAGAATTAAAATCAAAGTTTTCTTTTTTTTTTTTCTTTTCCCTTCTGACAATTAACATAATTTATTTTTGTTAGATATGAAAAAAATTTGACGATTATTAATTATTATGTTTATATTGTAGTGAAGAAGACTCGTCCTTAATAACGGAGGATATGATACTCATGCCACAATTAGGAGATGGAAGACACACGAAATAGAGTCGTCGTCCTTCCAGCGAGAGGGTTTGTACAGTAATATTCTTGCATGATTCTTAGTCAAAGCGAAGCGAGTCAACTCTTTGCATGCCCACGTTGACTTATTCCCCCACGCTGCTGCATGTGTATCCATCACTGACAAGCACATGGTGCATGTCAATTCCCTAGATCCAAATCCAAATCTGTGGAGATTCCAACCCGAATCCAGATTAAAACAAAGAAGACAAATATCTAATTTTGCGCCAATGATAACAACAATAATAATAATAAAAACGTTTATTATTGGATACAGTTAATATTTATATCCGTGAAACAAAATTCATACTTCCAAGATTATTTTCAATTTGGATCAGGTAATTGAGTGACAGGAGCTGTTGAGGAGCAGACGAGAGAGGGTTCTGGAAGCTCCTAGAAGGTTTGGCCAGAATGGCGGCGGAGGTTACGCTCTGGAAGTGGCCCCGCCTTTTTTCTGCGAATAAATCTTATTATATATACATTATTATTATTTTCAGAAGAATTTTTCGTGAGATGTCCTTCTTACCTTTTACTGGGCTGGACTTATCGGTACAAATGGCCCTCGGTAAATACCCGAATCCATAAACAAGGTCGGTGAAGAAGTACACTTATGATGCTCCTCCGGAACATTGCTCCTACATGGGACATGAATGAGGCTGGATCAGCTCATTCATTGTGTCTGGTGAACCACATTAAGGCTCCCCCAGCCCTCATTGCTGCTTGCAGTCAATCATATTTAGCCACGTCACAAACGCGGTACATCGGCTTCATCGCCTCGATAGCCGGCCGGCCCGGCCCGGCCCCGCTCAGATCGCTGTCCTCTGTTCCGGCGGACCAACCGAATCGCCACACAAGTGCTTCGGATCCGCTGTCTTCCAGAAAGACGTCGGCCCGTGGGACCCGCTCTCTGTGGAATGCGTTTCACGTTGATCAACGGAGATTCACATGTTTGGTGTTTAGTCGAGAACGTCGGATGCGATAATGCATCAAATCTTCTCCCTCGACGTCTCCGCCTCCCCTATTCTCCCTCCCTCTGCTTCGAGCTCCCATTTCTATTCGCGTTTCGCCCTCTTCCCTCCTCCCAGAATTCTAGGGTTCTACCCAGCACCGGGATGCAGACCCTCCGCGTCCCTACGATGGACGGCCTCCGCCTCTCCCCCGCTACGCCGTCCGCCACCCCCCGACGTCCCTCCCTCCGCCGGCCCGCCGGCGCCAGCTCCATCCGCGCCTCCGTCGTCGCGGCGGCGCCACGCCGCGAGACGGATCCCAAGAAGCGGGTGGTCATCACCGGGATGGGGCTTGTCTCGGTGTTCGGGAATGACGTAGATGCGTACTACGAGAAGCTTCTGGAGGGGGAGAGCGGGATCGGGCCCATCGACCGGTTCGACGCCTCCAAATTACCCACGAGGTTCGCCGGGCAGATCAGGGGGTTCTCGTCGGAGGGGTACATTGACGGGAAGAACGACCGGCGGCTCGATGACTGTCTGAGGTATTGCCTTGTCAGCGGCAAGAAGGCTCTCGAGAGCGCTGGCCTCGGTGTCGGCAGCCAAGCAATCAGCAAGGTATGGCATCCTCGCATTTCACTAAGAAGTATAGTTTAAGATTCACATTTTACGGACCGGAGAGGAGATCTGGTTCTGATCCATGTCTTGCCGAAAAGATCAATAATGGGTTGGAAGATACAAAGCTGTTGTGTCAAAGAGATTCTAAGATGTTTCTGGTAAAGGTTGGTACTGCTCTCGTAAAAAAATCAAACCTTTGGTCAATGAAATCAGGTTCTTCCATCTGTATTTCTCTGTTCCTCAAACAAGAGCAGAAAGCTGGGGATATGATAAAGCCCTATATGAAAGCTCAGAGCATTATCTAGCCTTCTATAGAGGCTTGTACCATGGTGTTCTAAATGTTTACTATCTTTAACTCTTGTCTCTCGGTTGGAATGCTATATAATAGGAATATCATCGGAGGTATTTTACAGTGCTTTGTCGATATATAGATAAGGAAAGGAGGGAAAGTATTTCTTTCCAGAATGGATAACTGAGCAATATTATGCCACTAGTGATGGTCGCTTTGTTTTCAACTTTGAAATTATTTAAACATGGATGGTAACAAGGAAAGATTGCCACTTACTGACTTATTGTTGAGGTTGTGGGGTGAAACATAAGTGGTAAAATGACATTTGCACAGAGTGAACTCATCATTTGCAAACAACTCTTTGTCAGTTTCCTCAGCACAAGTATGAGAATAATAGAACCACATGTGTTAGCTTAAGGACACAGTGTCAACTTGTTATAGGATAGTTTGTTAGTTTGATTTCTTGTTCAGTAAAAGGTGATCTATTCCCATATCTGTTAACTGTGAATCTGGCTTAATTAACTTTCAACTTCAGACAACTTAGTCTTTTCATGCTCATTTTAAGTGTTTGCTTATATAAGGTGCCTCATGTCTTGATTGAAGAAATTTGGCTAAAAATCAATTTCTTGCGGTTGCTAAAAAGTCTGGCCTCGATCTAGCTTGGCTTCCTCATGTTGCTACCACATTAGTTCAGCATTTAGATATTTCTAAGGATTTTCTCATAATGCATATAATGGTCAAACTAAGATCATTCAAGCCTTCTTGTTCAGTTGCCATCAAGCATCAGTATCGTTCTAAGTTTGACTAGTGATACTGCTCTTGGCAGAGCTAATGGAGGTAAAGGACCATGTTGCCTACCCCAACAGTTGGAACATTATGGTCTGCTGTTGTTGTTGTGCATTTTGTTTTCTCTAAAGGTTTATAACCTTAATACAATTTGTCATATAGTGTATATGTTCCATCTTTTACTTTACTCACTTAATCCTATGCCAATGACCATGTTTTGCTGGCAGATTGACAAGGTTCGAGCAGGTGTGCTTGTTGGCACAGGCATGGGTGGTCTTACAGTGTTTTCCGATGGTGTTCAGGCTCTTATAGAGAAAGGCCATAGGAAAATAACTCCATTTTTCATTCCTTATGCTATAACAAACATGGGTTCTGCCTTACTTGCTATGGATATTGGATTTATGGGCGCAAATTACTCCATTTCAACTGCCTGTGCAACCTCCAACTATTGCTTTTATGCTGCTGCTAACCATATACGTCGAGGTGAGGCTGATATAATGATTGCTGGGGGTACTGAAGCTGCCATTATTCCTATTGGTGTTGGTGGGTTTGTCGCCTGTAGAGCACTGTCCCAGAGAAATGATGATCCAAAAACTGCATCAAGGCCATGGGACACAGGTCGAGATGGTTTTGTTATGGGTGAAGGTGCTGGTGTGTTGGTATGTATCTTCATATACATGGTATCTTTCATGTTGTGCACCTTATGTTTAACTAATAGCTTGGTTTCTTAAATTGAATATAGCTTTTCCAATGGGTAGTTCTTGAGCTGAAATAATTAAGACATTTTTCATGCTTATGCATTTCTTTTGGTACAATTTTTTTCACTTATAATAATTTTCCATGAGTTTTTCCTACTTGTCCATATATGTATATTTGGTTAAGAAAATATTGTACCATTTTTTGTCTCTTTTCGGTACTTGTGAGTCAGTGTTTTCAAAAGGCACTCGGAGCTCACCTAAGCCCAGGCGCCAAGCGCCTCAAGTGAGTGCCCGAGTGAAGTTGGGTTGGGTTTCAAGCCTAGTTCGATTGGATGAGCAAATTGATTCAATCGAACCAACTGATGTACCCTAACACAACAATCCCCCTCTCCCCCCCGACATCCCAAGTGAGACAAACCCAAAATGAAGCTCTACGTCCATCGCCGCTGCCCTCTCCTTCCTCCAGCAAATAACATTATGCTATGTTTTACAAAATTAGTTAGGGTATTCAGCAAATAACAAAAGTGTAAGTGAAATCTCCCATACCATGGACTATAAATAAACCTTTTATAACATGATCTTCAAATATTGCATTTTCACATATTGTAGAGGAATTGCCATAGTTTCCAACTGTATATTAAATTTTACTGATTGTTAATCTCTTTATAGTTGTCTTTCTCTATCCCTCTTTGAGCCACCAAATTAAATTTGCTTCCTGCCCCTATGTTTCTCTTTGAATATTACCAGACCACTGGGACTGGTCCTCATTTTATATTGATAGAACTCTCAATTGTTCACTGGTGAAAGCAGGTCTTAGTGTACTATTCATACGAATCCCACCACATTTTACTGCAACTTCCTCTTGTTGGTGACTAATTTTTGTGGTCATGTTATTTCCTAACTGCTAAAATGATTCATTGAATCATGATTCATGAAGGCACCAATGTGTAATTAGTGTGAACACAAACTCAAAAGTGTAAGTGATGGTTTAACAAGCAATAGCAAACTTTGTACCTGAAAGCTTGTTCACACCTGATATCTATTCTCATGTTTGCAGTATGTGACAGAGAATTAAAGCCAGTGCATGGTTATTATGAGTTTGTAGAATTGTTTATTCCTGTTAGTTTGAGAAATGCTTGGAATGAGCAACAGAAAACGCACAAACATAACATTTTTGTTTAGTTATATCAAGGTTTTAAAATTTTCAACTTTATTGGTGTCTGCCTAGTTATTTTGCTGGATATTGGATATGTGATGTGTCAAATTACCATACAAGGCAAAATACATAATACACTAGATATTAATTTTCTGTTATGGCTAGACACATGAGATGTACTCCGCAGATATTTTGTTCATCAATATATTCATTATTGCTTTTTGTTGTTTCTTATGATGTTTCTTGAAAAACAGGTCATGGAGAGCCTTGAACATGCAATGAAGCGTGATGCACCAATTATAGCTGAGTATCTGGGAGGTGCTGTGAACTGTGATGCCTATCATATGACAGATCCTAGAGCTGATGGTCTTGGAGTTTCATCTTGTATCAGGAAAAGTCTTGAAGATGCTGGAGTAGCACCAGAAGAGGTAAGTCAATTATCTTTATTTGTGTGAAGCATTTAAATATGTTTGTTTGTTGATTGTCATGCATGTATAAACTTTCATAGCAGTGTTGTATTTCAGGGTAAAATTTTGTTGAAAGTTGCAAACTCCATTAAATTTATTTCTAATCAGCATAATAAGTGCCACTTTTAGTTAAACATGTGCCTGTGCACATTTTCAGTTCTGTTGGTATCTATTAACCTGAGCATTCATATAGGGACCATCTTCCTCAACTATATTTGTGGCTAAATTGGTTATTTTCCATAATTTAACTTTGTTGGTGGGCGATAGGCCAGCATCTCCTAATTGCTTTTGACAAGCCATGCTTCATTCTTCTTATTTGTCTTCTCAAACCTCTAAGATATTATTGATGCAATTAAAGAGATCGTCTGAGCTTGTCTGAACCACTTTAAGACCATTTAACCTTGGTTGCGGATGTCATGGATACAAGCCATGAACAGAACTCCTTTTACGTGCTGGAGCATGTCTTTGACATTTGTCCTTCTCCCTTGACACTAGATTAGTGGGAGCCTCATGTTTTTGGTGCCCTTTTTATTCTCAACTGACGCTACCTCTTCTCACCAGAATGCAAGCAATATTTCTTACCCAGGCATTAACACATGCAGATTTATGGTGCATCTACAAAATTTTCCACTATTATCTTTTTTATGTAAAAGGCATGTAAGAAATCATTTCTCTGTGAGTGAGATATCTTAAATTCAAAGTTTTCTTTCAAGTCTTTCATACATTGAGCTTTTTTTTTTAATAATTTGCAATATAACTATCCTGTTCTTTTTTTTTCTTCTGTCAAATAATATTCCAGAGATGTCTTTAAATTGTTTTATGCAAACACAAATCTTCTGCTTTATAAACATCAAACAACTGGCTTTAATGGTCATCTTTCCAGTTGCAATTAGTTTAGTTAAAATTCCACTATGCTATGAAGAATCAGTTATAATGGTTCAGTTTAGTTACAAGAACCATGTTTGCATATCGTGTCCTCCTGACTAAGATGTTTTGCATACAGGTTAGTTACATTAATGCTCATGCAACTTCCACTCTTGCGGGTGACTTGGCGGAGGTAAATGCTATTAATCAAGTCTTCAAGAACCCATCTGGGATTAAGATGAATGCAACCAAGGTGAGCTCCATCTGGTGTCAATATTCTTCAAAGAACTTGTGTTGCTTTAACGTTTTTTTCTAATTTGTTCTCTTGTGCAGTCTATGATAGGGCACTGCCTTGGAGCAGCAGGAAGTTTAGAGGCCATCGCAACAGTGAAAGCCATCACTACTGGATGGCTGCATCCTAGTATAAATCAATTTGTAAGTAGGAAGTTGGCTCTTGGTGAAAAAGCAAAAAGGATGTTATCTAAAATGTGGTCATATACGGATGTAAACTTTTATGTGAACAAATATCAAGTCCTGGTTAAAGAAAACATATTAACATCTTTTGAATATTGTAGTTCCTATTTGAGCACGAATTCGTAAGATTTTTTATCAACAAATTAAATCCACCCTGTAAAATTACAAGAGGACAAATAAATATAATGTCCTTAGCTTGTAATTTTGATTTAACTTATTCTCCTTTGCCTTCACCACAGAATCCCGAGCCAGCAGTTGAGTTTGATACAGTTGCTAACAAAAAGCAGCAGCATGAAGTTAATATTGGTAAGTAAATTAGTTTCTCTCTCTCTCTCTCTCATGTTGGTGAGTATACATTCTCGCTTCTCTTTCTGACTGCATTTATGCAGCTATCTCAAATTCATTCGGATTTGGAGGGCACAACTCTGTGGTGGTATTTGCACCTTTCAAGCCATGATTCTGGTACACTTTTTCTGCCCTGGGCCAACTGGATCTTGTCGAGGAGAAATTTCAGCAAATTGTTTGTAGCCTTTTTAGGTGACAGAAATATTTGTGCGGAAGTAGCTCCAAGGAAAGCTTATGTTTAAACTCGAGAACCACCACTGGAGAGGTTTGTTGGACATTTTACTTCAAAGGACTTTTCATCTCGTGTGGCACTCTTTATGTTCCCAAGTACGTTGTTATTGTCATTCTTCTTCAACCACAGTACTCCTGATTGCTGTTTTAGTTCACGAAGATTGCATATTCTGATAATATATGAGATGTCTGCATTTTGCTTGTGATGTAATGAAATAACAAAGCAATTTTCATTTGATTTGCATGTTCATACATTGAATTTTGTTTCATAATGACTAAAATGCCATTTGATAATATATGTTCATACATTGATATTTGAGTCTATTATTATTATTATTATTATTATTATTTTGTTCCCCTTTAAGATGCTTTTCTTGTCACACAAGCCCTTTATCTCTCATTGTTGGTCTGTCAGTATTGCCCTTTCTCCCACTTCATGTTCCTACGCCCTCTTATTGAAATCCTCTCTTATTCCTTGTCTTCTTACATTTATTGGTATCATTTTATGATTGTCTTTTCTCTTTCTCTCTCTTTCACCAACTAGTCTATGAAACAAATCTTCCTCTTTGACTTTGTGAAGCTTTCTTTATAATTTTCTGTGTTCCACCTGTTTAGCACCCCTCAGTTGACAAGGAGCACATCATCCCTACAACCTCTCTTCTGGGGTTTCTAAAGATATATATATATATATATATATACCCTGAACTTGCAAAGGCCGACATGCTTGTGTCTGAAATTAGATTAGAATATGATTTGAGTGTGTTGTGATAAATGTCGTTTGTATATAATAAGCAAAAGCCTTTTTTATCTTTGTGGGTGTGAGTGAGCATGTCGGCCGAATCTATCTGCTTTAGAATGGGTTTGATACATGCCTTGATTTGTCTCACTCCTCAAAGGATGAGGAGACTTAAAAGTTGAGGCATCATCGCCAAGAGTATATTATTCATTCAGGATAGGTGTCGTACGTACGGTTTGGTTTGATCCCTTCAAGGTGGGATGGGATGATGAGAGAGGGACTCGTCGTCCACCTACCTCCTCTTTACCTGTTCGTATGATTTGGGCTCGGTTCAGCATTTGAAAGTCTCTGCCACAAACAAACGTTGAGGACACCAAATTCTTCCTTCCGGTCCATGTACGTAGTAATATATATACGTTACATGGACCGGAGGATAAAGGGGAGTGAGATGGTGAAACACCACCCTCTCCTAGAAGAGTAAAAAAATGTTCCTTGCATCCCTTTCAAATTCAAAGGACATAAGCTAAACCAAACAGATTAGTGTCAAAGTAATATCGAGACTATAATATTCCCTAACAAATGTTGTAAGGTGGTGCCAATTCAGTCCCATGAATTTGATACCACCTAAACAAGATTCCCATGCAATGATGATCTTGATGAAGATGGGATAGAGAGAAAACCAAAGCTTCATTTGTCGTGCGAGTGCAAAAGTAATGATTTGATGTATTGGGTCAATCACTATGTCAAGTAGCTTGAACTTCCATGGGATGAAAAATCAAGAACAAAAATGATGAAGTTCTTTGGGACCAACATGAAAATCAAATTTGAAGGAGTTTGTCATGAATCGTGATACTCCACTATATGTGAGAAATGTCTCGAAAGAACATCCTCCCTCGTAATAACAACTACGACCTCTTTGTAAAGGGGGGCGACGAAGATGAAGAGGGGTTGATAGGGACTGACGAAGGCGAAAGGGTCAGAGATTGATTTAGTCCAAAAGAATATGAAAAAGTGAAAGACATCCTTACCCTCGTAAAGGGGATTTGGGAAATTACAAAGCGTCCTTTGTCTTTGATGCGATCGAATCATCATTTGTCTCTAACATGATCGAATCTAACTATGAAGTATCTTTTATCTCTGACATGATCAAATTCAAGCATGAAGGGCCCTTTGGCTCTAACACGATCAAGTCCCGCCATGAAGTATCCTTTGTCTTTGACACGACATAACTTGACGATGAAGCATCCTTTGTCTCCAATACAATTCAATATGATCATGATTTATCATTTACTTTTGATGCAATCAAATTCATAATCGAATTTGATTAGGAAGCATGGTTGATTCTAACCATGAAGCATCCATTATCTTAGACATAATCGAATCTGACCATGAAGCCTATGACAAGAACAAATTCGGTCATGAAATATCCTTTCTCTTCTATAGGAATGTGACATAATTCCACCATGAAGTGTTTTTGTCTTTGACGTTATCGAATCCAACCGTGAAACAATTTTTATCTCCGACAAAATTGAATTCTACTATGAAGTATACTTAATCTCCTAACATACTAAAATAAATAATAACAATATACATTACTCTTTTTTTCCTCTTAAGTCACAATATCTTTTTTAGTACAAAAAAAGATAATATGTTTCCAAGACTCTCATGAAGGTCATAACTCTTTTTTTTCTCTCTTACTTACTTGACTAAGATGAGTCATCGTCGGACATGCTCCCAAAGGACACAATTCTTTTTTTCCTTTTAATTACTTACTAATTAAAACATTCATTGTCTCCCAACTTAAAACATCAAACCATCTCACTCTCTAACTCCGAAGCTTACGATAAGCTCTACGAGTTGGCTCAAAACCCTCGATGTGTCAGACAATCAAAATCTACAATAATAATTTGTTTAATCTTCAATGATTATGAATTGATTCATAGATATAGATATAGATCGAATTCAAATACTCTAAATTATTTTTAATATATTATATTTGATAGAGATAAATACTAAATTAAACATATTGAAGGAGTCTTACCCAATGCCTTCCCTCGTAAGCCGTGCAAAAGCTATGCTAGAGGAGATTGGACATTGGACATTCATCTAACTCAAAAGAACACACATCAATCTAAGTCACCTACAAGGTTAAGCAGGGTATCCTGGTTGGACATCTTGGTAAAGCATCCAATTGGAAATTCTAGAGTGAGGTTTATATTCAAATCATGCATGCAATAAAATTTAAGATAAAAAAGATCAATTTCATTACGTTCGAATTGTCGAATATGCACTAACGAAGAGTTTGCATACTATCCTCAGAGATTAGGGAAAAGAAAACACACAGCACCAAACACAAACACCATTTCGGGTTACCGCTCGCGACCGGATCGTGACGCGCCTCGTGGCCGTACCGGCCTCGCTGCCACGTGCGAGGCCCCGTTCCGGATCTACACCGACGCCGTCAACTCACCCCACGGCGACGCTCACCCTCGGAGCAGAACCGTTATATATCCGCCCGATTTGGGGAACGATACACGAAAACGTTATGCACGTTCATTGAATCGGGCGCACACAACGTCCGTCAAAAAGGCGACGCCGGTCGGCGGTCGAAACCCTCTCCCAAAGAAACGTTTCCTTTTCATTCCCCTCTTGCCTCTTCTCGGCCGCCGCCGGCTCCGGTTTCAATTCCTTCCTTTCCCCTCTCTCTCTCTCTCTCTCTCTCACGTGCCGTCGCCGGCCTCCGACGCGTCCGCCGGCGGAGCGTAGATCTCCTCATCCCGCGATGGAAGACGACGACGATACCCAGTCACCGTCCCGCTCGCAGTCCCAATCCGTCTCCCGATCGTTGTCGCCGCCATCGTCGCCACCCCCAGTCTCCGTTGTGTCCCCCTCCCCTGGCCCCTCGCCCCATCGCCACCACAACGGCCAAGTAGCCGAGGCCGTCACCGTCGCGGCCCCGCCCCACCATGCCCTTCCCCTCGCCCTCCCCATCCAGCAGCCGCGCCCATCCCCCGCGGCCGGAGGAGGCGGGGGCGGTGGGCGGGAGGACTGCTGGAGCGAGGGCGCCACCTCCATCCTGATCGACGCGTGGGGGGAGCGTTTCCTGGAGCTCAGCCGCGGCAATCTCAAGCAGAAACACTGGCAGGAGGTGGCCGACGCCATCACCAGCCGCGATGGCTATACCAAGGCCCCCAAGACCGACGTCCAGTGCAAGAACCGCATCGACACCCTCAAGAAGAAGTACAAAATCGAGAAGTCCAAGGTCTCCGCCACCGGCGGCGGCGCGACCTCCTCCTGGCCCTTCTTCCACCGCCTCGATCTCCTCCTCGGCCCCAACCACAAGCCCGCGCCGCCGCCCCCCGGCAGCGATATCCCCGCCGGCATCCCCATCCGTCCCCCGGCCGGCCTCCCTCAGCTGATCCCGCAGCGGCCGCGAACCAGCCAACCCGCCCGCAAGAAGGCGAGGTCATCGCCTCCCTCGGTGTCTTCCAAGTCGGCGGACTCGTCCGGGGACTCCTCAGACGGGTTCCCGCCGCCGCCACCAAGGGCAGCCAACGGCAAGAGGCAACGGCGAGAGCCAGAGGAGGAGGAGGAGGTGGGGGGAGGGAGGATGGCGGGGCTGCGGGAACTAACGCAGGCAATACTGCGTTTCGGACAGGTGTACGAGCGGGTAGAGAGCTCGAAGCTGCGGCAGGCGCTGGAGATAGAGAAGCAGCGGATGGAGTTCACGAGGGAGCTCGAGTTGCAGAGGATGGAGTTCTTGATGAAGACGCAGATGGAGCTCTCGCAGCTCAACAACAATCACCACCACCATGGAAGTAACAGTAGGAAGAAGAAGAGGCTGGATGATGCTGGCGGTAGCAGCAGCAACCACCGCTACCGCAACAATAGCAGCAACAGCAATAACACTGAGAACAATGGCTAAAGCAAGGCTAGGATGAACACAAGTCATTAGAAGTGTCTCTTTGCTAGTTACTAGGACAACTAAGTCTGTAGTCATCTCTGTCTATATATTATCCTTATCCTGCCTCAGGTATATTCTTTTCAAATGTTATGAACTCCAATATGTAATGGTGATCTTTTCTATGACTATGATGTCTCTAACAATCTGGGTATCAGTCTTCAGATCTAAATTAGCACAACTATAAACAGCATTCAATCATATGGTAACAAGTACAGAGCCAGTAGTTCTTTTATCTAACTAAAAGCAAGATAAAGAGTCATTTAAAAGCCTAACAGCCATAAACATGAGATTATTCCAGCTAGACACAACAACAGAGGAAGCATGGTTGATGGATGCTATGAAAGGCAATCCAAATTATAGACAGGCCGGGAGATTATCTCTGCTAATATGAGGCTTCGACCAGACATGAACCAAACCTTGCTCGTTGCCGGTGTAGATCTCATTCCTGTCCTCGTCGTAGAAGAGAGCAGTGACATTCTCGAGAGCTTCCTTGATGGTACTCCCGATGGTAGACCGGCCTGCATCTCCTCGCTTGCGAGGGCCAATCTGGAGATGAGGATCAAGCGGACATATCTTTGCTATGCACTTCCCGGTGAGGATGTCGCCCACATTGATAGAACCAACAGAAGGCACTGTAGAGACAGCAAAGAGTTGAAAGAAAAAATAAATCGTTACATGCTTGTGCTGGAAATGAAGCATAAAATCTCTAAAGTAATTGAAACATGCAAGCAAGATATACCTTCTCCCTCATCATGGCATACATTTTCGGCCTTGCAGGAGGAGATTATGAGGTCCAGGTCGGTTGTTATGTAAATGTTGTTGGTATTACAATCTGGGTGCCACAGGAGGTGGTCCTCGAATGATGCAACCTGCTCTCCACGAACATTCCACACTGCCACAGTCCTGTTTCTAAATGTCAAGAAAAGATGTTTCTCATAGAGGAAGATGAACGCAGAAGGTGTCATGAACTCTGTCCTGCTAACTTCGATGAGATCTGAATTCCACACCTGCTTTCGGAGCTACAATATGTTAGAGATGGATGAAAGAATTAAAACAGGTGAAAGGAGCAAGGGGAGAGGCTTCAGCAGTCTACATCAAGAATCTGCAGGTTCTCATTTTCTTGCTTCACCAGGAGCTTCTCATTGAACTGTTCGATGAAGTCAACCTTCTTGTTGCGGTGTAGCGAGTGATTAAAAGATTTCAAGACTTTGCCATCTTCGATTGACAGTATCTTCAGTGGTACATGACCAAGAGTTCTTTGGTACACAAGCAGCATCATGCTGGGGCTGTCATCGGTAGAAGTATCACAGTAGATCAAATATAAAAAAGATTGATCATCAAAACATTGACAGACAATAATTATAGAACATAAGAAACACATATAACCTTATTTTGATGTCCACTATATCTTTGTCACATATGGAGTGCAGTAAGGAGTAGTTCTTCAGGTCAAAAACCTTGTATGTGCTGCAAGAACACAACAAATGACATTAAACATGGCATATTTATTGCTAAAAATGTAGTATAAGATGGAGACAGCAGATTACCCATCTTGGCTCGAATATATCAGTATTTTGCAATTCATATCACAAAATTCAACAAAACCAGGCCATTTTATTGACTCAGTTTCAAAAAGAGGACACCCGGCATCCAATTGATTTCTCCTAATATATCTGCCATGGTTTAAATGTAGTAGTCAGTTTCTCAAAGGATAATCAATTTCAAATCAAAACAAATCAATTAGGGTGCAAATTGATTTCTCCGGATATAAATCACAGAGTTTCCAAAGGAATCATCAGCTATCAAGAGGTTGAATCATATTGAAGTTACAACAACAAAAGAAATGCTCACTAAAATTTTTCAAAGTCCAAAAGGAACCCAAAACAGGCAGACCACAGAATTCGTGGCACGGCTCATATACTGGGATTACAAGTCCACAAAGAAACAAGTTATATCAATATTACAGTAAACAACTTAACAAATTACCTAAAAAACCAAGATATTTATGAACACGACCAGTACGAGTTGTGATCATGAACAGGAAGTTTGGCTTAATTTTAATAACAACTCACTGAAAAGTCCTGGTCTATGTTCTCTCTTATATAGCTTCTATAGTATTTTTCAAACAACTTATAGAAGTATGTTAAATCATTTTTCCACTAGCATAGAGAGATCATGAAGGAAAATTAAGCATGTGAAGATATTTCAAAAAAAGAAAAAAAGTCACATGCATCAAGTTTCTTACTCGATTGGAGTTGTCCTGCATTTCAATGAACTGAAATGATCTGATGCATAAACCGACACCGTAATAAGAGACTCATCATTCTTATTATAAAATATGCTTCTAATAATTTCACCAGGGCTTATGTTCAAGAAGCATATTCTTTTATTTGTTGCTGTCAACAAATAAGAGGCAGATGTCAATGAGAATAAAAAAACAAACAACAACAAAGGATCAGCTGTACAAGTGAATTGGCAGACTGACTTCTACTAAAAGCAGCACATAGACCCGACTGAGCAACAACGAAAATAACATCCTTTACAGAAACAATCTCGATTATCTTAGACCGCTTCTTCAGATATTGTAGATCTGGAAACATATGGACGTCGCAATCAAAGGTGTCAAACTCTTCCTGTCATACCAAAAGAAAAACCATTTCAATAAACAAAGCAAATTATCAAGAAAAGTGATTAGCAACACTGGAAAGCAAATTATCCACTTTTGTTCATAGAATGCGTATATGCATAGAGTAGTGAGCACACAAGACAACTAAGCAAAGAACTTATATGGACCATGCATAACATGGACACAAGTAGGCACACACATATACACATGCATATACGAGTATATATCAGATTGTCGTCAAATTCATATATGTAATAAGCAAATTGACAAATAGGAATATCCATAGCCACTTTTATTCAATGAATAACTATGCATAGAGCAATGAACACATGATAAGGCTGAGGTGAATTAATTATATGAACCATACCTAAAATGAATTAAAGTAGGCACACACATACACAACACATTCACATACCTAGAATGCATTAAGGTAGGCAAACACACTCATATACATGTCAGATCTTAGTCAATCATATATGTAATTAGCAAACTGACAAATATCAAAATATGATTTGTGTAAAAAATGTACTAACACTAAATAATTGCAGCACTAAGTAAAATTTTAGTATTATTTTATGAAAATAGACTCTGGAAGACAAAGGGAATAGAAAAAGAAGGATGAGAAAGAGAATTTTTATAAATGCTTAGAATATAACAGCCAAGAAGTCCATTTCTTGCTGGATTAATGTAAGTACAGTTATACTTTATATTTTTTATATTTGTAAATGGGTAGAATCCTACTTACATCCACCCGAGGAAAATTTCAAATAGCAGAACTTGGATTTGGATAGTAATAAAAGAAATATTTTTAATAATTGTATTCAGCATGGCTCAGATAAAGAGAAGGATTTAATTTGACACCATCCAGAACACTTTGACCCCTAATCACATAGAAAATAAACTCAATAATCAAATGCATCTCTCAAAAGTCATCAAGTCCCACTTTACGATGAGAATTCTGGTCCTCTCAACATTGATCATCCAAATTCCTTGAAACATTGATATTGCAAGAAAGTTAATGCTAACATGGCATTTTGTACCATATTGGAATATGCTTAACTGGTGATATTGGCTTTATCCACCAACTCAGGTGGATGCCAGGGTTTAGATTTTGGAACATGCCAAATGCATACACATGTTGATTCCATGTCGATGATTCTAGTTCTTAGTTGCACTTTTTTGAATATTGAAAAATATGCTAGCTTATCTCTTGTATGCAACCAGCTAGTGTTGGGCTTTTCTTTCATCTCCTCCTCCCATACGATCCTCTACACTGAAACTCTTACATATATGTACTTACTGTCATGTCTGGGTAGTCGCAATTTGAGACCTTTATCAATAATAATTCTCCAAATGCCTCTGGTGGAAACTTTCCATCACTCTGTGAGCAGCTTCCTGAATTGGTTCTTCCTCAATCAGAAATATGCTTGACACAAAGGCTCTCTCCAGCTTCGTATCAATAACATATGATCTTGCCACAACAATCTCCACAGTCGCGTCTTATCATCAAAGGAACAGAGACCCGACTAGAAGCAACAACTACTTAATTCAAACATCAAAGAGAAGGAACTCGAAAACCCTAAGAAGCAGAAACCGGTACCCAATTAAAGGAGACCCAAAGGTTCGAACCTGGAGCTGGATACTCTGAAACTTCTCGGGCACACCCGTGGCGGTGACTCGGGCCATCCGAGCGAACCTGCCGATCTCGCGGCTCCTCACTATCTCCCCTCCCGCGCGCGCGCACCTCTCCTCTGCAGCCACCGCCTCCAGCACCGATGGCCAGAAACGAGATGGAAACGCCAGGGGCTGATCCGATCGGGGGTAGGGATCGAAGCTAGCGTTACGGTTCCCTAGAGCCCCATCGGTGGGGGAGAAAGGGGAGAGTGGAGAAGAGCTGTCTTCAAAAGCTGTAGCTTTCGATGTCGCTTCTTCTATTCTTCTGTTGCGTGCGTTAGTGTCCCCAAGTAGCACATATTTACCATCATACCCTCGATCAGTTTGATGAAACCAAATGATCATCATCATCATCATCATCATCATCATTATCCAAAGTCTTTGACATCACATATGATATTATTAGTTGTAATACAAGATTTCAAATGTCAATAATAACATTAAAAATCCAAGAGAAAACATCACTTGACTTTCCAATACATTTGATTAGTTAAGGTGTGATTCTTCTAAGACTAATTTGGAAGGTATATATTCGATAAGATCTCTCTAATATTATATATATATATATATATATATATATATGAAAAAGAGTAGACAAGATGAATATGATTATCTATATATCAAGCTTCGATTAGTGATAAATGTGAGTTTGGATTTAGATTTAGATGCAGATAGAGTTTGATTGAAACAATAAGCCAATTCATTTGATGTGTTGGGCACTGAATGGATGTCAACTTGGATGCCACCCATTAAGCCCATAAACCAACTAAGAATCCTCACTTGTATGTTTCCACATGGAAATAAGTAAGTTGAGTCAACGGGTAAGATCTGAGCCACCATCTTTGATACTCTATCTATCCTTCTAGATTGGATTCCCAAACAGTCAACCCATACAAATTCAACCGATTGAATGGCTAAGACTTGTCGCATCTAATCATCTGAATACTCGGTCTAAATTTCTTGCATTCTGATGGTTCATTAACATCGAGTGCAGTGGATGCACTCTGACCCAAACAAAAACCACAAAAGTGGACTATGAAGTTGGAGGAAGACTTTGAAACCTGAGTTGACTTTGTGTTGTCTCTCTCTAGAAGTCTAAAATGTCTCTTCACCACGAGTTTTATGATCTCTCATATGTTTTAGATTCTTCCTGGAGATATCCTAATTTTAATTGGTCTCTCCCTCATCATTACCTCTCCATTCTTTTCTTCCTTCAGACAAGGCCAGGTCAAGAAGGAGATCACCAACATTGAATGAGCCTCTCCATCGAATTAATGCTTCGTTAGAAGTCAAAATGCTCCATGAGAGACACAAGGGAAGTTGAAGGATCCCGTCCAATGGAGCTCTTTATTACAAATCACCTTCATCAACCCTTTGATGATATAAGAGGAGATCCATAAAATTAATGATAATAATACTACTACTACTATTATCGTTATATTATTAGTATAAACATAATGATCATGATACAATAAAATTTTCAAAGTAATTAGTGTGTGTATATATATATATATATATAGTGTTATTTTTAAAATTACTCAAATAGTGTCATTTTTTAAAACACTATCCAATATCACTATGATTAAATTGGGTTCACATATGTTAAATTGGATAAAAAATTAGTTTAAATTTTTTATCCAATATCCCTATTCCATCGTTATTGTCATAGTATACTCCACACCCACGAAGTATAATTGACTTTGTGCATAATTATGTTTAGGGTTGAGTTGTTTACGAGCATCGACTTCCATTATCGATAATATCGATTTATTTGAGTTTCTATTCTATCATCGCTAGATTGTTTACTATAGAACTTCAAGAGTTCTTTAAAGCTTATCTCTATTTCTATAAAATTATTTTTTTAAAATATAAAATTATGAATTTATTATATTTAGAAAATCTAAAATTAAATTTAGAAAATCTAAATTTAATGTACCTAAAGTTCTAGGTTGATTTGATGTTTACTATTCTGAACAGTGTTATGAAAACTTATTGTTTTATTACCAATATTTTATGCATTCTTTATAAAAATAAAATATTTGGCATTTGACCTTCAAATTAGGTCCCAAATATTTGATAAAAAATTTGACCATTAGAAAAGTTTTAATAATATGTGATGCATTGTTTTTAGTCAAAATCTAAAAACAATATATTGCATAGCAAGACTTGTCAAAATGTCTTAAAAATTTTAGAATTTCTTTTAATAGGATTTGAATAGACATATGCTAGTGTTTATTTATTTTATTTTATTGTTAATTTTTAAAATTATTTAGGCTCTGCACAATGTATCATTTTGTAATTTTAAATATTTTTAATTTATTTTTTCTCAAAAATATCATGCACTCATGTAATGATTTTTGATATTTAACCTTCTAATTATGTCCTAAACACCTAGTAAAAATTTGGCTATCAGAAAAAATTTACTAATATGCAATATATTATTTTTAGCCAAAATATAAAAAATAGTTTATCATATAGTAAGCTTTGTGAAAACACCATGAAAGTTTCAGGATAGCTTTGAATTAGATCTAGATGGATATATGTCAATGTTTTTCTATTTTAGGAATTGTTTTGATATTTTTCAGAATTATTCAGGTCTTGCATAATGTATCATTTTCTAATTTTTAATTTTTCTTAAAAAATCATGTACTCATGCAAATTTTTTAACATTTGACCTTCTAATTAAATCCCAAATACTTGGTAAAAATTTGACCATCAAAATTTTGTTTACTAATATATGATATACTATTTTTAAATAGAATCCAAAAATATTTATTTTAGGATACTTTTGAATTGGATCCAAATAGACACATGTCAGTGTTTTTCTATTTTAGAAATTTTTTTATTTTTAATAATTATTCATGTCATGAATAATGTGCCATTTTTTAAATTTTAATTACTTTATCAAATTTTCTCAAAAATATCTTACACTTATGCAATGATTTTTTATATTTGACCTTCTAGTTAGGTCCCAACAAGAAATCTTTTACTGATATATGATGTATTATTTTTGACAAAAAATAATAAACAGCAACAAAGATATATGCAATATTTTTAGCTTATAAAAACTCTTGATACATACATGTAATATTCCTTGACAATCTCACATATTTGACAATAAGCATCACATATATATATATATATATATATATATATATATATATATATATATATATATATATATATATATATATATATATATATATATATATATATATATATATATATATATATATATATATATATATATATATATATATATATATATATATATATATATATATATATATATATATATATATATTCTTGCAACGTGGCGGTTGCTGAAGCGCATTGCAAGATGCAGGAGAAATAGAGCGAGCAGGTCCACGGAGGCGGCTCCAACGTGGACGACCAAATCTACGTCAAGACCCGAGCCCGAAACGGTCATTCAACTACCTGCCGTCTCCCGACGATGTTCATATGCTCGCCAAGACGGCATATGAACGCTCATTCTTGGTACCGCAGACTGCCCCGTCGAGTAGATCGAATCAAGCGTTGGCGGGCCTTTATACCGGCGAGGGTTCCAGACCAGTCGCGCCCAATTATCAGAGAAGCCGCGGTGACCGCGGTCGCTGTTCCATGAGGTCTCACCGCCGGACCTTCTCCATGAACCAAGTCCCGACGGGAGGGTACCAATCTTCGGGGCCGCAGAGGAGTAACCAAGAGGTGATGCATGAGCTGCGGACCAGGGCCGATGAGTTGGAGAGTCTGTTCGCCGCTCGTCGGCCTGGGTCTTCCGGCTGTCGGATGAGCTCCGTAGGGGGAGTCCGACTCGGGGACGACCGGGTAGATAGCGCGGACGAGGTCTTCGACGAAATGCCGTTGGAGTCTTCGGGAGAGCCTACGAGTGGTTTGGTAGAGTTCGATGGTGATTTGCTGTTGAATATGGTGGATAATTTGCAGTACAATATGAAACAGAGTCTGTCAGGGAGTTCAAAGGGAAGGCTTTACGAGCAATACTTGCAGATGCGGGACGCGAAGCTGAGGCGAGAGCGGGGATCAGCGAAATGGGTGCGGAAGAAAGAGGTGATGATGGAGATGGAGGATGGCTTAGAGAAAATATCGGCTGAGATAGAGGTCCTATTTGGGGATTCTGCTGACAGAAAGGATTCAGTTCTTCTGGGCCATCACTCCTTGCGAAAGCAGAGGTGTTTCAGTGTTCGTTCTGCAATAGAATTCAGAGAGCAGGTACTTCTGACAGAAAATATGATCGATTATCTCGTTCTTTGCAATTTATACCTCTTGCGTTTACCTTGCTACAAATTCACATAGTTATTCTATCATCAACAGATATAAACTTTTGATTAACCAATAGAAATGGCTTGCTGAAAATTTTCACAGAACTAAATGGTTTATACATTATATCTTCCATGTTCTTGTTTGCATAGGCCTAAAACTTTGGATTCAAGAATTTAGTTGATGCTTGAAAATTGATCGAATATGTAACATTTTGATACTGACCATCCAACTGTCTAAGTTGCCATGGTTCAACTTTACTAAGTTATCTCTTGTTCTTGATAATAATTCGATAGATAGGATCACTTCAACTTGTGGTTGTGTTGTAGTGTAATGACAAACTTGTTTCTTTTCAACTTAGAATCTTAAACTAATAAGAAACTTCTTTCCCGCTTGTAATAGGAGACTGACTGAATAAAGCTTTATTATTTATGAGACTAAAATTTGTCATGTACTTGGTGGTTACATCTTCATCAATCTCGATGTATTCGTTCTACCATCCTTTCATATGGATGAAAGACTACAATTGTTTCATTGAAATAAAAAAGTTCGTAATGACTTGCTTCCTTTTATCATTGCAGCATGATATGGAGTATCTTGATGAACAGGCTCAATATGACCAACACAAATCCCTTGGCACAGTTGGCACAAGGAAGCTTTTATCTAGCAAAAGTATATCTTCCTCGACATCTCGAAACTTGACAGGACTTGTTCCTAGATCTTCAAGAACTGCCCACTCTACTTTCACAAAGCAAAGGATCCAGTCTGTATATCCTTCAGCACAAATGACTCGCGAGTCACCTGACCTGAGGAAGGAAAACATGAAGCCTCTGGCGCGACTTGGAAATGTACCCACTCATTCAGACTGGAGGACATTTGATCGAAGCAAGAGCACTGCTGCAGGTATAGACAGTTATAAGGAAGAAAGACAGCCAAGGATTCATCACACGAGAAACAGCTCTGTTAGTTTTGGTGAACTGAAAGAACTCATACCACGAAATTCTGATAGTTCTAGTCTTGCTCTATCAAGCTTTCCAAGGGAGAACAATCAAAACACTGCCTCTAAAAAGATCCAAATTAGTGGCGAGCCTAAGACATTCCTCAGGAGAGGTGGTGGCATAGGTCCTGGTGCTGGTGCTTCCATTGCTAAATCGAGAGCTTCCAAGATTCCTGAGAGCCAAAGTAATGGAGAGGATGATGAAAAGTTGGTGAATCAGCAAGAATATTCAGCAGATATGGTCAGAAACACTGATGAAGAATTCGGAAGAACAAATGAATTAGGAAGTTCTGGTGATCATGAATATGTGGCTCAAGATGATGGTTCATCAGCTTTTACTCCAAATTTTGATGAGTCTTGTTCGAATGTGGATGAGGTGCCAGGAGAAAGGGACTTACATATTCATCCTTCCATCTCTTCTGTATACGAGGCATCTGATATTGATGGCTCTGTGGATTCTCCTAGAGGCAATTCAGACACCAGGAACACTCACCACCTTAACCTGATGCCGGAAGCTGATGCTGCTAGAGTAAGAAAGAAATGGGGCGGTGTTGAAAGACTTGTCTTTGCTACTAATGAATCTGATCAACCATTGAAGGACATCAAAAAAGTGTTCAAGAAATTGTTAAGATTTGGCAGCAAAAGCAAAAATGCTGAGAAGAGACTGAACGATTCGATATCCACCTCAACAGCATCCGAAGGTGGTGATGATACAGAAGATGGTTCCAAAATGGGAAGGCAGTCTGCTAGTGTTGTGTTGCATGAGGGAAGGATCTTCTATGAACAAGGTGCTCCTTTTGCTCTTTACCGTCTTTAGCTTTCTCTTCATGCAACTCTTGTTCTAGAAGAATTGCCCGATGAGCGAAAAATCCTTGGATTAACATATCACTAGTGTGGATTATTGTTTTTGAATTATATCTGCCTGAACTAATTCATTTTCCATGATATTGGTGCAACAACTCTTAGATCTCTAAAAAGATGATAAGTATAAGGAAGAAATTAGAACTGAAGATTAAGGATTCATCTATCTGTAAACACACACACACAAAGTATGGTCCTTGATTTCAATGTACCTGCACATTCTGCATGCTCTTGTTAGACCTTTTTCTTTCCCCTTTTTTTTTTGTGACTGCTTGATTGTACTGTGTTCTTCTAGTATTGTTTTCGATGCCCTGTTGCCTTATTAGGACCTAAAATTGTAGCTTTAGTTTCTTTTTGAGAGAAAAAATTAGCTTAGTTGACAGTGGCAATAAGTAATATATTTTCTTTTCGTCGTTCAATCTTTAACCCAACCGCACAAATTTAAGCTTGTAGTTTGATTTTGTGATGTTATAATTTGCAGCTCACAAGTCATCTTTTTTGTTTGTCATTACATGGATTTGTTAATGTGACTCACTGTATGTTCTTCTCTTTTTGCAGCACCACGTTCTCTCGTTTCTTTTCCACGTTTCAACAGCAGAGGAGCCGAAGTAAAAGCTTAGCTCACAGAACAAAGGTCTTGAAATGTGGTGATTCGATTGTATGTTACATACAGTGCATGATGTGTTGTCAGAGTGTAAATTAGAAATTATTAATTCGTTTTTTGCTGAAGAAAGTGTCAGAACGTAATCTATCAGAATCCTGTGTCGAGAACACAACTGCATCACTTCGTCAAAGCCCTTCGCCCTACCTGTTGCCTTCATACAGATGCTCTCGAGTCCGAGCTGGGGAGGGAGTTCAGGCGCCATCGTTGGAGACGTCTGGAGCTTATCGATGATGCTTTTATTTTGACCATTTCTGCGAAAGGTTGACTGACGTCCGCTGGGATTTAGTCAACGATTATTTTGACCTTCATCCACGCCGTAGACTAAAGGGCACACGAGTGCGGATCGGCTGTTCCCCACTAAGCAGGATGCAGCGCTTTCACAGCGTGGACCCGCCATGCATAGTGCGTCGCGGGGAATCAGTGATGGGATTGTGCTTGGAGAGAGGATGTTGCCTGTCTTCGTGGAGGCGCCCCCACGCTTGACGTGGATAGATTAAAGTTACCTTCGCACCCAATCCTCCAACCCAACTGCTCCATGGGGGACCCACTTTGGAACCCCACCAGGATTCCACGTGTCGAGTGCGGAGACGCGGTCGTGCAGAGGGCATCGGTTCCCAGCGTCTCCGCATCACATCGGTGATGTTCAACGGCCCAGATTTCGTCTCCTTCTATATATCCCGCTCGACTGTTCGCGGTTCTCAGGTCAGAAGGTTTCTTCCCGGAGTACGCGCTCGCTCCCTGCGTTGGTGTTGTTCCGGAAATGGACCTGCTCGAAGTGCCGCTCGAGGCGGTGGCGCTGCGACTCTACTCCCTCCCCAGCTACGCCGCTGGCTCGGTCTGGGCGTGGGCCGCAGTCCTCGCCGCGGCGCTCGGCATCTGGGGCATCAGGACCGTCGGATCCAGATCCGACGCCTCCCCTCCGCCTCCTCCACTTAACGTTCCCGCCCTCCCTGCCGAGCGGGCCGAACCGCAGGCCTCGGCGGCGACCGATCGGAAGGAATTCCGACCGATCGCGCAGCCGTCCGGATGCCACGTGAAGGAAACGAACGCGGGCAAGGCACCGTTCACGGCGTACTACCACGGCGCCTCCCGCGACGGCTGCGGCGTGGTGGAGGACGACGACGAAAGCGAGGAGGGCGAAGAAGCCGGCGTTCCCGGCGTCGGCTGCCGGGCGACGGCGCTGTGGGATGGAGGCAGGCAGTTGGATTGGTTGACGGCACGGCAGCGGCGGCGGCCGGATGACTTGGGATGGTACCGTTACCAGGACATGACGGCGCTTAACGGAAGCGTGGTGAGGTTGTGGGACGGCGGCTTGACGGCGAGGCGACGACCGCGGCAGAAGCCATTTTAGGAAACAGCAACGTGTGGAGTGTAAATGCGTGTATTTCATATGTGAAAGTACACATTTGCCCTTATCCTTTCTCCTTTTCCTTGTGAAAAGAAGCCAGCGAAGGACCATTCGATCCGTGGATCGGAGGGTGATGTTGGGACTTCGGTACGGAGAATTTGATGAGGGCATCAGTATACCCTCGTGAAAATTGGCACGGGGTGTCTCCCTTGTTAATAATTATTTGATGGTTCAATAAATAATTGGCGTTATCATAATCGAACATTAAAATATTTATGAATGAATTGATCAAGGAATCGTTTGGTTGGTAAAAAGAAATAATTTTTATATCCTGTCCCTTGTTAAGTGTTGCGGAGAGAAAGATCCGATATTCATAAGTCATATTTTATTATCATTAGTACAACTCGTGTGAAATTATCTATTTTAGATAATAGAACTAAATATCATTATCAATGCTCTTTTTCGAAAAGGAGCCAAGGATTTAGAACCCTCCTTCTAATGTCAATCTAATAAGTTAGATTTTGTCATTAGTGCGATGGGTAGTGAGCTCCAAATATCATCTTTAAGAGTAAATTATGATCTAATAAACTTATGAATCCTTGATTCTATATTCCTCTCAGATAAAATATCTTTATCAATGGTCTTATTGATGATCATCCGATATTATTTTTAGTCACATTATAACGATTTCATCTATGAATTGTCCGATGATTTGGATTTGGTGGTTGGATAATCATATATATGTTGGTTAGATTAGATTTAAGTGCAAAAAAAAAACTATTATAGAGATCACTATTAAATAATGAAATGAAAAATCTATCAACCGTTATCTCCACAAAGGTGAAAAACTATCAAGTATATTATATAACTAAAATTTAATTTTTTTGACTTTCAAATATGCTTCTATGACTAGTTTACTCCTTCCCAACCTCCCTCATTTGTTCTTATAAGGGAGACAATAAGAACAAATGCTAAGGCATGAATAAATAGAGATATTAGGATGGTTTTTAAAATCCTAATGGAACATGAAAACATTCCTTGGAAGGTTACCACAAATTTACATTCCCTAGATGAAGAACACAAGTTATCATCCAGTTCTTAACACAATACAAAGCACACTGAAGTAAAGCTGGGGTTGGCCCTAGAAATGGCTACAGAGGCAAATGATAAGTATGCTGTATACACAACAGATGTCATAGAATCAATCATCTCTGTGACATCGAAAGAGAAAGATATGTTATATGTTGTTAAGACCTTGTACACAAATTAAATATCATTAGTGTTGGGGTTTACAGGCATCAAGATAAGCTTGCACCGACCCAATCTTGGCTTTGGTCACTGCAGCAATTATAAGGCCATTTGTAAATGCCCATTAGCTAAATCAGAATATTATCTAAGGTCCAACCTATCAAGCTTTATTTTCTTAATCCACCCACTCTCTTGATGATAGGCCACCAAACACTTGTTTCTCTTTCCATCCATTGTCATCCTGTGAGAAAAGAGAGAAGGCAATCATTGAATGCAAATTCTTGTTTTTGCATCATTTTGACTTTTTTTTTTTCCTGATCTGAATTTAATAGCCCCAGTGAATCATCTCCAATCAAATATATAGTATCCAATACTGCAGGTCAAAGGCAAGAAGAGTTGGAATTTAGGAAATTGTTTCTAGGATCACCTCATCTGAGACTTAGCTAAGTTTATATCTACTTGCTAATAATTCCATACCATCTCAAACTGACATTAAACATCCAAAGAACACAATTAAACCCAAGGAGTAAAAAAAATGAAAATTAAGCTTTGACCTACTGATTGATTTTCCTCTTCATCTTCAAGATATTATGTATCAGAATCCTTGTTCTAAGTTGTCTATTGGCGGTTGGTTCAAATAATTTTTCTTATGGGTGTACACCTCTCCATTATTTTAAAAAAGAAAAAGTAGCATAAATATCAGCAAAATCATATATGAATGCTTGGTTTATTAGGTTCCAAGTCTCTGTTTGCTGCAATCTACAAGATCACCTTCCTACTAAATAAAGTTTTCATGACCTATCAAGAGAGAGGTACCACAATAATCTAATCTGCACTCAGGAAAACAACTTTGAGAAAGAGCTAACAATTAAGACAAATAAAGGAGCAACTATCAAATAAAAATTATTATTATTATCTTTTTAAGAATGCTACTTTGAAATAACAAATGGTCCCTCTTCAGTACCTTTGCCATTGAAAATAAGGGAAGCATGAGAATTGACATGGCAGTAGTTAATGCAGAGCTTTCTTTGTTCAAGATACTAATGCAGAGATTCTGGGACCATGCACTTGTAGAATAAAAAGTTAGCTCACTTGAATCTACATGTAGATGAGTAGATCCATCATACAAAGTAAATAAATGGCCATGTGTTGCATGAGAAAGTATTTGTGTGACACTGAGAAGTAGCAGGACCATCATCTTCAGCATTGAGTTTTTATTTTCTGGCAACACATAAACACTTCCAAAGGCCACATGAATTTTCTACATGAAATCTTTGGACTTTTAATATTTGCTGTCATGGTGATATATCACACTTTGATGCCAAACTTTATTGTCCATAATTTGATCCAAAATTTAACTAATTTTTCATTTATAAAATTTTAATTATAACATTTCTGTGGGTTATGTTTATGTTTCTGATTAAATTAGGATAAATTCATATAGAAATTTTTAAATAAAAAATATAAAACTTTCACCTACAGTCCTCTGTGGCTAAAAATATCATGAAAATATAAAATTTGAAACAGAATTATTGAAATTTCTTTTAAATTATATTTCACGGTGTTCTCTTACTATTAACTCTATATATTTACAAGTTTATAGTGGACTTATATATAATATGATTCTATAAGGTTGGATAAGAGCACCTCTCATTTGAAATTATCTTAGAAGGAATAGCAGCATGGGCAATGGATCCTATGGTATTAACTATTAACAAAGCAAGAGCTGCTCATAATTGGACAAGCCATGGCAACAGGCTGTCCTTGATGAACTTTTATTATGGTACTGCCCTAAGGTGCTGATTAGTGCTACAACCACTCAGATGTCTCACAGAATCTGTATTAATTTTTTCTGCAGATTCAATGAACCGTGAGGAATGCAGTACTTTCTCCATCAGCAAGTAACCATAAAAAAAGAGAATAAAGCAACGAAGGGTCATGTGTTACAGTCTCTTCTTGATCCATGAAGTACTTGTTCGTTTGATCATCTTAATTTGGAACAGTAGTTCCAAGTATCATAGACAAAAGTTTGTAGAAAGAGATTATCTAGCATAGAAATTCTCCCCTAGGCTAAGTTGTATAAGTTAATTTACTAGTAGTGTCTACATTCATAAACTCTCCAGCCTTGCAGAAAGAAACAAGTGTTGATTGCTTGTCACTGTCCTACCAACATGTTGGTCAGGCCAACAGCAGCCACACAATACCACCTATCAACTGTTTTTTGGAAGACATTCTGCCAAACTCTTCTGTTCTAGTTTGGACATGTTTGTTTTTCCCTTTGGAACCTAAACTCTGATTTCTAGCTGAAGCACTGCTCAGATCTCAGAAGGGAAGTTGTGGGTGGGAAGTGTTTATTGCAGGCTTCAAGTTTGTGAATCTGGGACTTCAGGTGTGCTCTGTTTTAAGTGATCTTGAAGACACTGTCACTAGAAAGAAAGATTGTTTTGGATCTCTAATGAAGCCAGCTTTGCTCCATCATGGAGAAAGCATGTATGCAAAGTAATGGAAACCCCTTCTTAAGGACCTAGTTATGTCCTTTGTCTATAACCAACAGATGTTTCTAACCACAACAAATGTTTGCTGAATGATGAGCTTCTCTACATCAAACCAACAAGTCCTGTCTGTGTGTAGGTCAAAGTTGTTTCACATATTCTCAATAGCACTAATTACTGTCAACTAACAGGAATGAATGAGAAATTTTCGATTACCTTTAGGTGAATTCAAACTTCGCATTGCCCTTGATCGAAACTGGAGGAAGTTCTTTGCCTGAGTATGTTAATGTCTCATTCAAAACAGTCAGCAAAGTTACTGAAAGGAACAAAAAAAAGTATAATTTATGCTAATTAACATGTATATGGGCTGTACACGTGTGATTATGAATAATGATAATGACTGAGAAAGGTTGCATCTCATCTTTCTCACGGTGTGCTTTGTAACTATTTTGCCTTCATAGATTATCCAGGTTATATACATTTATAAGGGACTAGTTATTTGCTTCTATGAACTTTTGATCAAAATTTTAATTGTCTTGCTGTACCGTATCCATTGATTAGAAGTACTCCTTGTGGAAATGGAATCGAGTCGAAGTCTTGTGGCTCGTCTCCAGCGACAGTTTCCTCAGCTCTTTTGCTAGAGTTGGTGTCCCACAGTAGAATACACCTGCGTGAACCAGTGGACTCTGTAAATCCCAATAAGATTGTTGTTGATGCTTGTTCAATGCCAGTAGAGGCAGAAAAATGCTGAGCAGGAAGATTATTGATGAAGTAGCTACTTAAATAGCAGAAACAAAGTTGCAAATCATGGCATCAGGTAGAAAGTTCATGTGAAGTTCTTACCTACTGTTGCACCAGGATGCTCCGAAGCTAACTTGGTAAATACTTCTTTCCAATTTGGTCTTGCAAAGTGAGTTCTCACCTGCCAATTTAATAGTCTCAATCATTTTAATGGAGTTTAACAACAGAAATGGTTGCAGCTCTTGACACTAAAACACTTATAAACAGATAGGTTCAGTCGCTTCTTGTGCTCTGCTTGATAGAAAAAAAAAAAAAAAGTTTTATGCTTCTTGGACATTCATTTCATTGTATATTTAATTTACTCAACCGATTTCCTAATTCCATCAATTCAACTATTGAAACTTTCCTATTTTAACTAACATCAATTTCTGATTTATTTTAACAAATCTTTCGTTAGATTTAAATCACAACTTATAGTTGTAACCAGAGTGGAGATCAGACTGTGGGACTTCAGAACAAATAGATTCCTAAAATATAAAAAGTATCAATATAATTTTAGTATAATTCCTTGGTCAACCAAGGATATTCATTGTTCATCCATATAATAACAACAACAGAAGTATATGATTGTTTGTCAGAAAGCATATCAACTTATTCCATAAAATAATGCTTTGATGAAGGTTTGCTGGATAGATTCTTACCCGGGTGCCTGATACAATGTCAACACCATGCTTGGCATGACTGAGAGCCTGCACCATTGTGAGGAGAGTAGTCCTTGCATCACGCTCCTCGTAAACACTCGTCAAATAATTATGCATCTCTATAATGCCCTGTTCCAATACAAAATAAACTTCCATTACTCTGTTAACTGTCTTCCTTTTTCACATGTGATAACAAATAAACTGTTTGCATACAAATAAAGAAAACAAAAGGGCAGAATGAAGAACCTTCTTGTCCATTTCAGCCACATCATTCATTACTCCTTTGAACCATTCAAAGGATCCGGCCTCTCTTGTAACCCAGTAGAAATGAGCGCTGCTAGTTCTATACGTTCGCTTCTTGATGCTGCTGCTGGATGTGGAAAAGCTGAAGCTGTGACTGCTAACTTCAGACCTGCTGGTTTCCATCGCCAAATCCTAACAAGGTTCAGAGATACACAAAACCTCGAATGAGATACAGATTCCAATAATCAGCGTATATGCAGCGAAGCAAGCATATAGGTTGTCGCTTTACCATCAGTTCATCTGCTAACTTAATGTTGTTGAGTAGGTCTCTGAGAATGCTGATGAAAGGTGTTGCTCCTATACCAAGCCCGACCAGCAGAAGAACATCATAATTCCGGAAGTCTTGTGCTGGAGCACCATAGGGTCCATCTACAAACAATCTAGGCTGCCTGCACAGGAATTGAATTTTGACTATTGAGTTTCTTTTCTTCTGAATAGCCGTTTCTGTAATTTGCTCGATTATGGAAATAAATTTACCTTGTCTGCTCCGAAGAACCTGATTCATTAAGTGAAGCTCTCCCCATCGAGTGTGGTGAGAAGTAACTCTCTATAAATATGCGCTTAAGCTCCTGGGTCCAGTCACCACTGGTTCTAATGTGGACACTGAGATACTCATCACCAGGAGCTGACGTAATGGAGAAAGGATGCCTGTTAAAATGAAAAGCGTAATGGTTGAGCTGACTATGTGGAATATGTTCATAATAACGATGGAGATAGCAACAAGAGTTCTGTGATGAACCATTCAAATGGGGAGATAGTAGGGCACTGCAAAAATATATATTGTCCACTTCTATAGCGAAATCCATGTGGCTTGGACATGGTCACAGTCAGCACACCACCAGGTAGTAATGCGACCTACACATCATCAAGTCAAGCTTTATACCTAAGCAATTCTACTTTCGAGAGTACAAATCAAATATGTAGAGACAATAATACCCTGTTACCTAAATATTCTAACCATTACGTTTTTCTACTATAACAAATCAATGTGCTGTAATCCTTAAATTGTTGAATTTTAAGGAGAAACATCTAAAGCAATATGTTTGTTAAACATAACAGTAATTGGGTCGATGAGTTTGATTTTCCAGTAACAATACGTTTGCTAAACCATCTAAGTTTCATATATAGGCAAATCATAAGCCAGCTTCTGACACCTATTCAAGGGTTTGCACAGTGGCATGGTAACTCTGTTACATGCAATTTGTTTTTTGTTCCATTGATTACACTTCATGTACGCTGATGAATCATTCGATGATACATTGCATTCAAGCAGCTAATAATAAAGGCTTACAGAAAGGGCAATAATCATGCATAACATGGACCATGTAATGAGCTAAGTTCCCTAAAAGTACTCGTAAGAGTTTCTTACTGACAATTGCATGTGAAGCCATCAAATGAGAAGCAGGAGAGGAAAACTTGCTAAATTGTTTCTTAATTTCTCCTGTCTGAATAAAGTTCAATTTGGTATAACATGTGAAGTTGGTAAAACAATTCAAACACCTTATGACCATGTACGAACTGTGGTATGAACTTAGTTTCCTTGAAGTATAGAACAAACTGAATGGTCCAGAGATGAAGAAAGCTTGTACCTTTAAGATCTTGACAGAGTAAGCCTTGGAACGGAAAGCCCTCAGATTCCGCTCGCCCACATAGAGCAGCAATGGAACAGAGATGTACATCCATGTCTGTCCAGATGACCACATAATTAGCACAACAGATGATCAGATCAATATACCTTGCTGGTACATCAGATCAAGTACCTTTCTAGCACATTAGTTCAACAAGTACACTAGAAATGAGGCATCTTTATCTAAAGTTTGTTTCTTTATGTATAGGATAAATAGATTATGTTTGTATTGTCACTAACCTAACAGTCTCTAAAATTGATCACAATGTACATAATTGAAATCCAGTAAGAATTTTCAAAATACTTGGATTATTGAGATTTTATTGCTATCGAAATCTCAGTAGTTCAATGAAATCAAGTTTCAACACAATAATTTTGTTCATACAAGTGCTTTTAAATATATACCACATATAACTTCCAAAATACCATTTTGTTTTTTTTTAAATACCATATTTGTTATCACATTCTTACATATATACCATTAGAAACTACTGTATGACCATGTATATGCCATCCTATTAGGTTCTATCTATATTATTTTAAACATGACTACAATATGAAATAAGCATAGTTGATTTAGTTAAAACCCAGTTTAGAACTTGGTATTTGTCATCTCCATATGAAATTATAATTAACTTGTTAGTTTTAGTGATTTGCCTGAATATTTGTTTTGGTCCCAATCGAATCTGATTTAGGACATTAGCTAATACTAATGAGCACTTTGCAAGAATATTTCAATCACATGCTTGATGACATGTGTGATTTTCTTTTTAAATGGCATGCATGTAATTTGAAAATTCATGATGATAAGTATTTTGAGTATTTAGAATGATAAATATGTAAAAGAAATCCTAAGTAAAGCCTGATCTCTGGTTGCCAACCTCCACATTGTGGTAGGGTATGGGGTGCATGGAAGCCCAAGAGAGAAAAAAAATATAAAAAAATGTTAGCCGACAATAATAGACCATCCTCTACTTGGCCCTTCGATGGAAGGAAAGAAATGGGAGCAACATGCAATATACAAAAGACTACAAGTCATGCAAAGCTACAACTATTGGAACTGATTGAATATTATTATTTCACAACTATCCTCATAAATACTTTGCAGTTAAGCACGTCCCCAAGTCAGATTCCATCTCTGCAGATAATCAATGTACACAGGACCTTGGACTACCCTACGAATTGATATAGCAACTAACATTTTAAATCAGAAATTCTCAACACTCTTTCATCTGAACCAATGAAAACACTTTTAGAAATTTCTTTTCTGTTGTATGCTGGCAGGTATATGCATCACAAGTAATATAGATACATCTAAGATGATGCATGTAGCATTTAAACCTAATATACAAACAAGTTTCATTATGGCTACAATTGTTTTCTTTATTGTTGTTGTTGTTTTTTTTTTTTAATAAAAACACTTCTGGAAACACCTTAAACTTGGCAATTTACAGACTAAGACTAGAACGATGTGTAATAGGATATTAGTATTCTTTTTTGCTTGTGTGAATGATGGCATGATACCATGACCTCTGGAGAGTTCCAAGTCAATGGTCAAAAGCTACCAATATAGCTCCAAATTAATGCTCACGTCATCTGTGCTTACTACCCAACAATGCAAGCAGACAATTTAAGAATAAACTATAGCTCTTTCCATGTGAGTTGTTGCACCAAATTCCAAGCCTCGGTGAGATTGTGACTAACATAAGAGTTCCCTCCATCAACTGTTCCAACTTATGCTCAAGATATTCTATCGTCAAGAATACGTTTGAAAGACCATGACATGAGAATGAAGGATGCTCACGGTGACCCTCACGATCAAGTCACTAGAATAACGTATGTAACACCTAAGTCAAACCTACCAGCAAGACATATTTATCTTTTCTTTTTTATTAGGCAAAGTCCCACATCCAGATGTGTTGGCCCATACTCTAGCTAGACTCTTAGGTGTCTGATGGAGATGCTTCTGCTGGTCCCAAAATTTCAAGTCCAAACTCGGTCTATATGAAGCATAAATCAACTTATAATGTCTGTGATCCGATCAACGGGATGGCATGATCAGCTTGCTCTCAGCGGTTCCAATCACCACCCACCACAATGCAAATAATCAACCATACTAGACGAGACAGTTGAAACATCGATCTCGACATGATGGGCTGTAAAGTATTATCTTAGTGTCGAATAGTCGACATGACAAGACAGGTCAAGATCCTAAATCCGACCTTGCTAATCTAGTTAATTAAATCATGGCCTCAAACTCAAATAGGACGGCAATTTGGAATCCTCCGGTTGTCACATCTTGACCTCTAACTATAATCCCTACCGTCCATCTGAACCACGCTCACCTGTATGTTTGAGGGTGGTACCGATGAACGGCGGATATACACGGGAGTAAACTGACGGTTGAGATGGGAGAAGTCTACATGTAACCCGGGAGGATTCTAAGCTCCGGAAATCACGCACAGCATGGGGAAGTGGGGGCCCGGTGTTGATGTTCGTCCGGGGTGACCGACGGGGACGGGTCAATTTGACGCATTTAACACACGTCAGCGACGTGGAAGTGGTTGTGTTTCACCTATTTCTCGTCCCAACCCAGTCACGCGTATTTACGCCAACCTCGATCCAAAAAGAGGCTCTGAGCAACCTAGCCTAACATCCACCTGACATCCTATTGGAGGAAGACATGGTATCCCCATCATTGGGTCCCGCCTGACCCCCGTCAAGCGGGGAAGGCAAGTGGCTCCCGCGCAGTTTTAGTGAGAGAAGGGATGGCGTCCCTTGTGGTAGCCCTAAAAAGAGAAAATATCGGGTCGTGGTCGTTAATGCCGTGCGGAGACGGAAAGTAGGCAACCGGTTGCACACGCGACGGAGCTTCGAAGAAGCGACGACGGAGACGTGGGACGTAAAAACCTGTCCCCATCCCGACCCGTTGCACGCCACGCCGCGCCAAGCCCGGTTCCGCCTCCGACGCATGGAAATGTAACGTCATCGATGCAGAATGTAACCGAGAAGAGTCGTCGGAAGGACATACCGTCCGCTGGTACCACTCCTGGACGAGGAACATGTAGTAGCCATGGACGAGCAGCAGCACGTAGACGACGGCGAGCAGGTGGTGGGAGTACCAGAAGGCGTTGAACCCGCTGAGCCGGTTCAGCGGGAAGGGCAGCCTCGCGCCGTTCTTCCTGAACCGGTGGGTGGCCAGCGTGAAGGAGATGGTCATCAGCACCACCATGGCGATCCCCGTCACCCCTTCCACCCCAGCCACCAGGCTCCCGTACGTGGGTTTCTCCTGTCCGAAGTATCTGGCCACCAACTCGTAGCGCGCCGGCGACGAGTTGATCAGCCGCGGGAAATCGCACGTCAGATGATTCCCGGCGTGTAGAAGGATCCCGATCACTATGGCAGTCGCAATCATCTGTACCATAAGAACAACAAATCTAATTTACGTGGCATATAAAAGTATTAGTCCCAAGAAGCTTTTTGTTTGTGGTTTAACATGCAGCCCGTACACATACAAATGCGCATACCACGTGGGATACTGTAGAATAAAAGCTTAAAAATACTTGTCTTGGAGCACCTTGGTATTTGGGCAGTTGGATTTCAATGATTGGTGAGACCCCGAAGGTGGCATATTTAACCTTTGGAAGGCCATGTACTCGAAGAAAAATTCATGTACAATACACTTCTGGGAGGAGAACAAAAGTGTTGCGCTGGTTGGAGATGTTGGTCATGGGTGTCCACCATGTACAGCTGACACGACCGGCGAGGGAAGCGAGATGCCACCACGTCATAAGGCGAAATGTGGAACCTTGTGGATTGAGAAGGACCCAAGTCTGAATCATCAAGACAGAGGAAAGAGGAGGAGGCGGTAGGCCCTTGTTCTGGAGGTCGGGGACGGACAGTGCATGAGATCCATTTAACGTGCACTGCCGGCCACCGTGAAGAGGCGCGAGTACGAACTATGCATTTGGCACGTGAAATTAAAATGACAAAAGATGGAAGATGTGCGGAGACTCTGACGGCTCAACCACAACGTGATGAACAAGTAGAGAGGGAAGGGCACAGTAACCGCGATTTGTTTCGATAGAATATCCAAGCGAGGAATCAATCATTTAGAATTCACATACCTTGTGGAATGTGATGTTGTCGTCGAAGGGGACGAAAAGCCGGGCCCGTGTGGAGCGGAGCCAGGTGAGAGTGTTCCGGCAGACGGGGAGCAGCACGAGGGCCATGTTGAGTTTGAGCGTCTCCGCCGCGCCCTTGGCGGTGGGAAGGCAGTAGCCCATCACCTGGAACGCGGCCCGCTCCCGGTACTGCGTGAACTTCCAGGCGAACAAGCCCGCCATGGCCGCCAGCCACAGCGACACCACCCACGCCCGCTGCCAGTTCTCTTGCGCTGCCAGCCGCAGCCTAGCTGCCGCGCGGCGAGGGCTGAACCAGCGGCGCCGAGAGGGCTTCGGCCCGCCGGCGATGGTCTGGCTCCACCCCGCCGCGCTCGCCGTGCTCAGCGGCCGGCTGTAGTTCATGTACGTGTCCCGCTGCAGCAGCAGCGCCTCCAGTTGCCATAGCTGTTCAAAAGAAAAAGGAGAACGCGCAACAGCGTTGAAAGGCTATGCATCGATCGACGCGTAAGTGGAAAGGAGACAAAGGAATTGGGTGTCCCCTGTTCACCTCGATGTAGCCGAGGTTTTCGGGGTCCAGCTCTTCCATGATGAGAGCCGCGTACTCGTCCGCCTGCTCCTTCAGCATGGACAGCTTGTTTGCCGAAGCACTCAGGCCTATTAGCTGTTACCCAACAAAAAGTGAAACAAATGATAGTTACCCTTTCTTTGCCCTCACAGTCTCCATAACCGCACTGATAATTGGACTGCCCAGGATGAGCTCACCTCTTGTACTTCCTCTCTCGTAATCCTCCCATCCACATTGGTATCCGCCCTACCATAACAAAAATCAAATTAGAGCATGAAGAAAAGAAATCGTACAGCTTTGATCAAGCGCATACATACATGTCGAAGAAGATTTGAAGGCGGGCATCGAAGCTTTGATCAGAGATCTGGAGCCAGAATTCGTAGAGTTCTTCTTTGGTAATTCTCTCCAAGTTCTGGCGCCGCCTTCTTGACAGGGCATCGAATATGCCCACAGCGAACTCCTTCGAGTCCACCATTCCTGGGGAAGATGAAATCGAAATAAATCCTCAACGATGGTTGGACCGCATCACTGGGAGGTTACCCGATCCCGATCCGAAAAGAACAAACGAGAAGCGTGTAGTGAGAGTGACCTATGCATTCGCCGAAGTCCTCACGGGAGAGGAGGCCGTCCTTGGCGAGCAAGGCGAAGCGGTCCTCCACCCGCCGCCACAGCTCCGCCGCGTCCGCTGCCCCCGTCGTCGTCCGGCTGATGAAGCGGAGCCCCTTCAGTGCCCGCTGCGCCCCCGACCGCGTCCGCTCCAGTCGCGCCCGGATCCGCCGGGCGTCCCGCGACAACACGGCAGCTGTGGGGGCCGGGAGCGGGCCCGACGACGAGTCGTCCGTCGCCAGCATGTCGGCCAGCGTCCGCCGCGACGTCGGCGACCGGAGCCACGCGAACTTGCGCCGGATCCGCGACGACGTCGAGGAGCTCTGGCTCAGGCTCCCCGACGAATCCCTCCCCGCCGACGCCGCGGCAGCGGCGGCGGCGGATGTCGGGGTGACGCTCCGGACAACCATCGACTCCTCGTCGAGCTCCAGCATCACCTCCACCAGATCGCTCTGGTCGTTAAGGAAAATGGGCATCATTCCGCCTCCCCCACCGCCGTAGCCGTACCCGTACCCGTTGAAGACGGACTCGTCGCTAGAGTCCTCATCATCCGCAAGGATGTCGGCGATCCGCCGATGGCCGGACTTCCGGGAGCTCCCGCCGCCCGACGACGGCGTCCTCACCATCTCAGCGGTGCGCCACTCTCTCCCAATCCCCTTTTCTTCTTCTTTTTTTCTTTATAGACCTTTCCTGTTCTAGTCAAGTTTACCTCCACTTCTTCTCACCTTCTTAAAACGAACACGACGCCAACAATTCAACGCTTTGGCGACGACGAGCTCCGAGGCAAAGAGAGTTGTTAGGATTCGTTGTAGAAATCTGCGTCAAAGAAAAAAAAAAAGCTAAAAGAGCCTACGAAATAAAGACCCCTATCCATCGCCACCGTCCATCACCGATCCGATATCTCCGCTGTGCGGGGCTGATTTAGACGTAAAAGTTGTGCGAGATTTCTCATTTGAAGCTCCGACTCTTCGACCTTTTTGGCGAGGAGAGTCTTGTGTCCGTTGTAGGTGAGCACGCAACTCAAAGCGGATCCAGCGGATGGACGGTGGATGACAGGCACACGCGTCCTTCGAAAAGATTGACGCTCGTGAATAGGCAACTACGTGAGGTGGACAGGGAGATGGCTGGGGGAGGGGGGTAGTTTGTAAAAGACGGGTCAACGTCCGGTGGGCGGGAGATGGAAAGCAGACGCCACGAAGCGTGCAACAAGCAGTGCCCGGTGGCTCTAAGAATCAATTTGCTCTCATCACATAGGCGGTGAAGGGTATTTCCGGTACTTCATCACTTGCCTCTAGCTAAGTTTTAGCTGTGCGTGAGATGGTCCTGGTCTTTGACTAATTTACCCCCGCATCTCTTTACAAGCGAAATTAATTAACCGTGTGGATTAACCACATCATGACGCCTTGTTTTTGGCGTTGCCGTCTTCGTGAGCGATTGTTGGTTGAGTCACACCATTTCTTGTTCCCATTTCTTTTATCACATAAAGGAAACTAAACTGAAAAATAAAGTCCTACTGAACTTTCTAGACGGTTCTAGAGACACGTGCAGGAAATGGGTAGAACTGTCAATTGCTTTGCGAGTTGCTACACAAAAGAAGGCGGAAAGAAGCTCGTCGCTATTAGATGTGATGTCGTAACAAACAATCGCAATCAGTCTACGTTCGGGGTGGTTCTTTCGATTAATTAGGGCAACGTTTGATTTGGGGTTGATGAGGATGAAATATCGAGTAATCCATGTGAGTTTGTATCATTCTTCCCATGTTTGACCAGTTGGTTTGACTAATTGAACTAGTCCGATTGAGATATCAAATCATGCATTAAGTTTACTTGTACGAGCATAAAATTGTTTATTACTTCTTTAGCTTCCCTTTACATAGCATCATGGCTCAGCGGTAGGCATTGAATGCCAAATGCATGTTTTTTTTCTGCTTTGAATGAAAGAAATTTGACTTAGATTAAAGATGTGGAGTTGATGAGTGTCTAAGGGATTTTGTTGGGGTTCTGTGGGAAGTTCATAAGTTGTTTTGAGTCTGACAAGATCTGAAGATGGAAAATAATTTCATGATAGGCAAGCTTGAGACCTTCTATGACTGCCCAAATCTCTGCCAGTGGGGAAGAAGTAGGTGACAAGGTGCAACAGTCTACTATGACAATATTGTTCTCCTGATCAAGGACAATAAGAGAGAAAGAGAAGAGAATAAGAATCATCACAAAGTAAAAGTAAACCAATATGGTGGTGTTTGGGTAGGGGGAGGAATTGAAGCAAGAGGGAGATTAATGTCACTGCCCTCACGGGGTGGAGCATGGGTATCATCAATTAGGGAAAGTGTTTTTATCCAGATTGTGAAGGGTTGAAGGTATTGGTTGCGAAGGAGGCAATCGATCATTTCAGTGCTTCCACAAGAGTCAAAAGATAGTTAGCAATTAAAGAACGGAGAGAAGATGTTGAGTGAGGGTTTAGATCTCCATCTTCATCAAGCCATGCCCAATTGTAAAATAGTTGAGACACTAGTGAGGTTTTAGCTTGGACAAGATATCAAAAGTTCTTAGCAAAAAAAAAATTTGAAAAAAGTTATGTTTGATTGAATTTTGACTTGAATGACAAACTGGACGTGTTTATAGTTGTGAAGGAAGTGAGAGGTCCATTTAGATGTGGTGGTACTTTTCATAGAAGTTTCCAAAGAAAAATTTTCACTTTGGGGAGTACTGATAGAGCCCACATCACCTTCCAACTCTTCTATTCATCATCATTGCGGTAATCTTTAAAAGAAGATTTAAGTACTACGAGTCGTAACTTAGCCAAATGCACGTTTAGAATGTGTTGTTATCCACACAATTAAAAATCCGGGGCACCGCCAACCTAATTCACTTGAATTGGTGTCATGGCGAAGAAGAGATCTGTCATCAAAGGCATATCGATTTGGTTTGAAAAACACAACTTGATGGATGAAAAGTTCACTTTATATTGGACTTGTTATGTTTTGAATGGAACAGTCTACAGTCAACTGAACCTCAATCCACCCAAAGATTTTTCTTGTTTGATCTGAAAATCGTCTCATAACATCTTTATTAGCTAAGAGAGTTGGCACCTTCGTTATGAGACACTTATTGGCTGACTTGTTCTACGGTTTGACCTCATTTCAGCCGAGAAGTACTTAATATCCTTTCTCAAAAATGATGCAAAAAGAGTTTAGGATTATTCAAGTCATAAAAACAGTATTCTCATACAACGTTCTTTCTCATGTGCAAGTTGGTTTAAGTTGAGATCGACTGAACTCAAGTAAAGAGAAATGGTCATATATTCTCTCTCGCATTCAAGTCGGTTTAGTTTGAGATAAACCAAACTCAAGTGAGGAGAAGGGCTAAAATATATTAGGTTCTAGTGATTTACATTAACACTCTTCATATAGGCTCCTAAATCTAGTTTTAAGGCTAATTGGTGTCAGTTTCAAGTTTGGTAGATTGATTTCTTGGTCTAAAACAATGCTTAAATGGCTGTGGAATCCCCCAATGCTTTATCTGTTTTTGAACCATGTAGAGTACTTACTTCATGACAAGGACAGAGCATTATTAAGTTGTTGCTTCATCTGCTTCCTCCCATGTAAATATTGATCACCTAACCAAATCAAAATATTTAAATGTCACGGAATGTATCGTACTTTTGTTTAGTTTAATTCCTTTCATGTTGTCAGTTCAAATTTCAACTTGTTGATATATTATACAAGCAATTTTTTTTGTTCTTGTGACTTCATTAATTAAACAAAGATCACAAGCCACAAGGATTACTTGAGATCTCGAATCTTTATAATTTATGATCGCATGTGAAATTGAAAAGGGAACAACCAACAAAAATTCAACTACTTCTTCACCTAAATTGATGAGAAAGATTTCATGTTCTTTATTTGATGCTAGAGAAATAATGTATTATGATTATTAGTTTCAAGTCTTCTATGACGATCGACTCAAATCTATTTTTGTGGATCAGTGGATTGACATCAACCCGGATGAGCAGGGATATGTAGATAGAAATAAAAATAGGAAATACAAATAGATCCTGTGGAGATTTAAGGACTGTGTTGGTGAACAAATCCTAAGAAGTTGTTTTCTCTGGTTGGTATCGACTGCACCATTAATGCTTTATAAACGCATTGACCAAGTTCCAAAGATGTGATAGTGTAGCTTAAACTTCTACAAAAAATAAAATTTTATTTTGATTATTGAAGTTGGACATGCTTACAATGAGTTGATGTCTTTTATAGATTTTGATTTTTTCTAGTTTTGGGTATATTTGAGTTTATCTATCACTATCAATGTCTCATCTCACAAGTAATCAAGTGCTTGGCCTGCCATCAGGTTGATACAAATGTTCTGAGACAAGCATTCTTGCTATGCTCGCTCCAATCAAGTCCAGAGACTGAAATGAGTAAGATTCACGCTTGCTGGACTTTGGAGGCAGCGAGACAGTGATTGATGATACAGTACTTTTGTTGAGGGAGGAGCACAACTCAACCGATGGACATGGAGAGGAGGAGCAAGTCCAGTTCAGACAAAATTTGTGGTGGTATTTTCTATCATGTCGATATGGACAGTGTGTTGTCATATGCATGGTGGTAGGTGGGTTAGGCATAGATCATGACAACATGGAGAAGAACCATTCTTTAGCTCAATGATTCAGCCATTCTAATTCTTTTAGATATCAGATCTGATATTATTAAGGCTGCATACATTGATCCTCCCCAGACCTTGCATTGGTGGGAGCCTCCTGCACTAGATACACCCTTATCGGATCTGATATCGATTTCAGTAATTTATCAGACTGGTATGATACCGAGATATCGGACAGTATCTACCTTATGTTTATAGATTTCTGTAAGATTTTTGGAAGACAAAAGGTACATATCAATAGGTGAGATTTATGGGAAGAAGGCTTGGTTTCCAAGGAAAGGTCTAATACCAACAAGAAACCATGCAAATTTAAGGTGAAATGTTAATATCTACGATATGATAACTTTGTGGGTGGTGAAACTTTGGAGATCACCAACTGGTAAGAACACTAAAGACAGGACACAAAGTGGGAAGAATTTCTTTTCAAGGTTTGATCTGGTTAGATGTTTAATGCATACCAACCCAGTACCAGTGACAAAATCTCAGAATCAAGTTAGTCCAAATGAAGTCATAATGGAACTTAGGATTCACTTTTTTGTCATTGGTTTCAGATTGACAGTCCAAAGTCATGCCCTTGATGAATTCTTTAGAAGCAAGCAACTTAACATTATGGGAAGGTGAATCTGATCTATGTTCTTTTCATGTGACAACTTCTGAACTTACCTTGTGATAACCATTGGGTTAAAGCATTATATTCTGGTAATCCATCAAAAATTCTTCAATGGCCTTGTGATTTATTTGTATAAACTTCTCAATTACATATATGCATTTTGAAACACTGAAATCTTAAACCACAGTGCACACAAGTATGGCCATGGCAACTACAGTGATGAATTCATTTGTTTATATATCAGCAAGGCTTTTAAACACTACAAGAGTTTTGCATTTTGTTTCCCATCACCATTGGAAGGTTATTTAATTTCCATTTATTCACCTTGTAAGTTTCAGTGATTTCTGGGAGTATTTGCTTGAATGGTTTCATACTTCCAAAAGAATCTGATGTTATGCAGAAACAGTAAAGATTGGTTTACATACAAACAGATCTTTCATATATGAACACTTGGGTCATGCACAATGTCTGACAATTATGTGTAGATGCAGAATTCATATGTTGTAATACTTCTAATATATGTAGGTCAGGGAAAACTGTGCATAGTATATCATATAAAAGGTATTAAGAAATAAAAACAGAATCCCAAGAAAAAGCAGAGGATTTGTAGGTCAGAGTGGGTGATGTTCACAGATGATCAGGTAGTCTTAGATTTGTTTGGTTCCTGAGAAAATGAAGAGAGATTTGAATCTTCCATTTCCACTAGCAAATAAGAAATAGGAAGAAATATTTGTGATGTGTTCTCCAACAGTCCAAGTTCTTTTTCCCTGATTCTTCGAAGAATCAATTTATGTTACAAGGGATTGTGGTGAATCTGTAGCTCAATTTATGCCCATGCTTCACTGCTCCTACTAAAAATTCTGTTCCTACAATAACTGATGATTAAATCTGCTGGCAAAGAGAGCAACTTTGTTAGATATGTTTATTGTGTATTCTTGATGGCCCAAGACTACTAAACCTCTGCAATTTTAGCTTCATAGCAGGCTGCTGTTTGCAGGTGGTATCAAGTTTTGATGTGAGCACCAACCCAAGCTGTGATAGTGTTCCACTGCACTTCTCAGAGAAGGACAAGATCCTGTGCAATTTGCAGACAGGTTGATGATCTAAAAGGTAGACTAGCCTTATCCAAACCACAAATATGAAACAACAAACTAGATCATGATTTAGCAATCATTGATTTCACATAAGCTGTCTATGATTTTGAAGACAAGCCAGATATTGAGTGAACATATCCATACTGTGCAACATGACACCTGAAATTGTTTTATTTTCCTGAGCATCAGATATTAAATAGCACATGGTTTGACTATTAAATCCTTTTTCCAGTGTGTTTTCAGATGCTGTCAGATGTTTAGGTTTTTTATGAATTAATAATGCTTTGCTGTGTTCTTAAGACTCTGAAGTCCACAGGCTAAGCACGATTTCAAGTTTTGGTGCACCCCCAAGGTTGGATAGCATCCACTCCATTGAGCAGAAGGCAAATCACTTGGTTCACAAACACAGATTACAAAGAGTGGAGAAGGAAAGGTGAAGAAAATGTAGAACCATTTACAAGCTGTGGTAAGATGACTACAACACAAGTGTTTTGACCCCTCTCTCTCTCTCTCTCTCTCTCTCTCTCTCTCTCTCTCAGTGCTTTATTTATACTACTACAAAGATTTGCATGCTATACACAGACCAAGAAACACACAAGCTGACTGCAATTTTGTGGTCATACTTTGTCCTCCATCTCAGTGTCATCTATCCAGAGAGCTTATCACCACCCTACAAAGTAATTACAAGTGCACAATCATAAAAAGAGAGTCTTTGAAGTGCTACTGGCCTTAAAAATGGATGAATTATTAGGAAACATATGAACAAGGGTTTGATGTTCCAAGCAATTAGAGAAGGACCAACCAGTCATAGACGGTGGGGAATCTCGGCTGGGCCGTCTGGATTCCCTCCTCCGCCGGCACCGGTTTCCTCCGCAACCTCTTCCAATCTCCCCAAAGCCCCGGAGCTGCAGCAGTAGTTCAGACGGGAAAAAAAAGCCATCTTTTCGGTCCCGCTCGCCTTCTCGGACCTTCTGGAAACCTCTAGAACAGAAAAAGGAAGAGGAGGAGGCGGAGGAGGAGCAACTCACGTGCGAGGGAGGCGTCGGGGGCGCGGACGATGGCGATGCTACAGACGACCTGTACAACGGCGGCGGAGGCGGAGGAAGGGGAGAAGGAGTTGTACTTGCGGAGCTCGTCGAGCGGCGGAGGCCCGGCGACGGTGTCGTCCCACAGCCGGTCGAGAAGGCCCATTCGAGCTCCAGACACGGAGGAGAGGAACGGCGGGTAGGAATTCATCGCAGGCAAGGATTTCTTTTGGATAAGGTCAACGGTTGACCATTCGATTTGGCTCACTGTGGCGTGACTTGGCCTCCACCCTCCGTCTCTCGACGGCTGCTTCTGATGCAGACGGACTGAAACAGTTAGCGATAATTACTCATAGAAAACGAAGGTAGCGATAATTATTTTTAATATGACTCCAACTCGATATATATATATATCAATCTTAGTGTTACTAATATGAGATTAATCCCTATTTACCGCTCGCACGCCTAAACGGACACGAGACGGGGAAAACGGTAAGACGACGTTGACCAAGTTGCGTCATGGACAAGATCGACATCTGATCGGCCCCACGTTGCCGCCAAAACAACGCTGAGACTGACGTCAGCTTCACCCTGGCCTCGTTCGAATGTCTTTAATTAAGAAACTGTGTAAGTTTACATCAACTGGCTTTCATAGCTCAGTTGGTTAGAGCACCCGTTTAGTAAGCGGGAGGTCTTGAGTTCGAATCTCAATGAAAGCATTACTTTGTTTCATAAATTTTATAGTTTGTAGGGTTTTTTTATTTTTTTGACCCATTTATTTTCCCCCCTAAAAACCTTTAAATCCAATTCTATAGTCTTTGATGCTTTTACCAAATATATTTTTACATAGAAACCTTTAAATCTAACTATCAAATTGTTTGATAGAATTAGCCATCAATCATTTTCTTTATTTTATGTTTCTACACATCCTTTCCCACCCTAAAACCTTTCAAATCCAAGCCATCAACTATATATATATATATATATATATATATATATATATATATATATATATATATATATATACCTCAAACCATCACAAAGATATTTATAACAAAGTGTTTTTTTAATTAATGATAAGATATTTGACTTAATATAATATTTGGAAAGACTTCTTTTCCCCAAGTTTGAGTCAAGTTGACTTATACTTTCCAAACATTGGCTAGTTATTTTTTTAATTTTAATTGAGAATATTTATTTTTTAATAAAAATATAGATAAAACTGAATTCAAATAATTCAGTCTACATTATTATTATTATTATTATTATTATTATTATTATTGTTATTTCTACCATTTCAATCCATGAACTCGTCAATATACCATCCGAATTGAAGTTAGAATGATTTGGTCAATTGGGCTCTAAATATAATACGAAAATAAACGAGATATTGAGCTCACAAGTAACAAATGTAATGATCACGCAACCATTACAAACTTGGGAAGAATAGATTCCAAGACTCGGGGCGTTCAACGCCAACTTCTTGTCTTAGATTGCCTCCCCAATGATTGATTGAGTCGGGCACGACAAGTCCAGGGCAGGGACACGTTGCAGCCGCTCGGCCCGAGTCGACCCAGCGCCGCGTGCGGGAGGAGGCCGAGTCCACCACTCGTTTGGGGGGTGGCGTGTCTCTTGCTTTTTTGCCTTTGAATTCCGAGTACGAGTCGATGCGGCCGGCCGCATCGACTCGTCGTTCACTCGGATTCGATGACTTGTGAACCCCGCCGAACATTCCACAGAACGATGGAGAAAACGACTCGTTTCGGTTTGACCCGCTAGTTTGGTCGTCGTGGGACGCAAGTCCGCGCGGGAGGTGAGTCTACGCCGAGTTGAGCTTGACCGATTAGGCCCGACGCGTTTCCCATCATGGCAACGTGCCTACGTTGTTACCTGTTTTACGTGTACCCCCCATAAGCCCCGTATTATTATTCGAGAATTTATGTGGGTCCCTTTCAGTCTAAAAGAGGTACGACGATGAGTGCTTTTGAAGAAGTCGAAAAAGCCTTGATCTCGATCGAAATCTGATCACGTGTCTATAGAGAAGAACAGAAACACAGAGAGATTAAAGGAAGCATGAAATGGAAATAACGCAATAATCTCTCTCTCTCTCTCTCTCTCTCTCTGTTAAGATTTGGATTTTCTCTTTCTCGAAATCAATTGGGTTATTGTGGATTGAAGGCGCCTTCGTGGTTTCGCTTTGCCTCGCCCTCACGATCTCCGACGACGTCCCTCTTCAGCCACCATCCTCCCAATCTCACCAGAATCCAGCGAGAAAACGTGTAAATTCCATCCCTTTTTTTGGCTGTTTTCCGCCTCCAGTTTCGTTTCCAGCTCGAAAGATTCCATCTTTGCCTCTAAAGAACGAAACATTCCCTCTTTCTTGATCATTTTCGAGCTGGTTTCCCTACATTTCGTCTTCTTGTCGGTGCCCCGTGTCCGAGGACGGAGGCGGCTTCTGGCGCAGGAGAGGCGAGGGGGAGGAGCTAAGAGAAGCTGTGGTTATTGAATCGGTGGGAGGATCTGGAGATCCGGTGGCGAGTTGCTTGGTGATCTGCCGGGTTTGGAATGCTCGAGTGATCTGGTCCGACCCCGGGTCTCGCGATCCGGAACGGGATGGCGGTACAGGACGGTGCGGAGGCCCGGATCGCGGGCAACCCCGACGCCTCGAGCTCCTACCTCCATAAATTTAGGCTCTACGAGACACGATCGGTAAGGAGCTTGCTAAAATTCCATCTGTTTCGTTGCCAAAATCAAAAGTGGCTTATCTCTTAGCTCCCACTTTTGATTCGTTGGTTCTCTGCTACTTTTGATCCTGTATGTGCTAAAGCTTCCAAAGTTGTGCTTTGGTGCCTCTTTTGTTTTCTTTTTGAATATCTTAGAGTTCCTTCTCTGGCGTATACGATTTGCTTATCTTTAATCCCATGCTCTGTTCCGAAGCTAAAATACGGAGCCTTTTCTTGATTAATTGAAGACAACAAATTGAGTTTTTCATGCGAGTCTGAGTCATGGTTATTATTGATAGGAAGACAAACTGCTACGTGTTCTTAAAACTTTTCTCAGTGATTTGTTTGTAGAGAACATCTTTCTGGTGTACTACGCATTACAAAAGTTACTTGTCCATCGTATACATCACCTTATTAGTCACATTTGTGCAATATTTGTGGAGTTTAAAATATATTGTTAGTGATTTTTTGGATGCCACATTTTCAACGAGAATAATTCTAACTTCTCAAACACAAAGTAAAACTTTTCTTTTATAATGAACAATTTCTAAAACTACTTGGTAATTAAATAATTATTCACCATTTTGGGACAATGCCCGTACTAATCCCTATGATCTCAGAGGCAATCTGAGTCATTGAAGTTTATACTTTTCTACTGCTAGTCTTTCATTTGCTTTGTTGATTGCTTTCTTATTCATTATGACAAAGATGGTTACTGTTTTATTTTTGTGTTACATTGTAGAAATTTTATATGATTGGAAGAGACAAGAGTAGAACACTATGGAGAGTGTTGAAGATTGACAGATCAGATGCTTCAGAGCTTAACATCCGTGAGGATGCCACAACATACACAGAAAGCGAATGCAATGAGTTGTTGAAGCGAATTGATGAAGGAAACAGGTTGACTGGTGGACTAAAATTTGTCACCAACTGTTATGGCATTGTTGGTTAGTTGACTATCAGCTCATTTTCTGTGTTGCTTATTTGCAGTATTTTAGTTGTCATATCTCAAAACTTTTCATTGATAAGATATATTATCACTTCAGGGTTTGTTAGGTTCTTGGGCCCCTATTATATGTTGCTTATTACTAAAAGGCGGCAAATTGGCATCATATATGGCCATGCTATCTTTGCTGTCACAAAAAGTGAGATGATTGCACTTCCAAATTCGGCCATCCACTCTAATATGGCTTATTCTAAGAATGAAAACAGGTTTGTTCTTTATTATGTTTGTAACATGATACTATAGCTCTTTGTCATTTTGAGTTTGTGGGTTAACTCGACATTTGTTATTTGACTCAAAACAATGATTTAGAATTAAGCTTCTAATTTATAGTTGTATTACTATTGGAGAATGGAGGGTATGCATAAAAAACAGTAACATATAGGCATATGCTTTCTATTCATTTATGAATTCTTCTCTTAAAGTATTTAATAATCTTTGGTTATGAGAGGGCATTATTTTCCAATCTGAACAACTGCTCATTTAGTAGAATTTCTCTCCATGTCACGTGTTTCTCTGCGGCTTTAAGTGGCAGACTGTTATGTCTAAATTACTAGTTCACCTTCATGCATTTTTTCTATGTTGCTATATATTAAAATTTATAATAAACCAGGTTTTATTCTGTCATCTTGTAGTATGTCATGTATTATTGTTGCATCATGATTCTACATCTGTATATTGTCAGAATATAACCTTAAATAAAAAGTTTTTGCCTTAATGATGGTGCAGATACAAGAAGCTATTGTGTACAGTAGATCTTACAAAAGACTTCTTTTTCAGCTACTCATACCATGTTATGAGAAGCCTCCAAAAGAACATATCTGACAGTCAAAAAGGAGAAGTGTTGTATGAGTCCATGTTTGTCTGGAATGAGTTTTTGACACGTGGAATCCGTAATCAACTTAAAAATACTCTATGGACAGTTGCCTTAGTATATGGTTTTTTCAAGCAGGTAAGATGTTTTTACTTTTAGAACTAAAATTCTTTCTCCAGCATACAGGTTCTCCTATTACCACGAGTAACTATTTCTAATGCGTGGTCGCCTTGAATAAATTCATATGGCTTTCAGCTCTGGTTGGAAGTGTTTTCTATTTTTCTTATGATGTTTACTTTGTGAATCATATTGAACTATAAGGTCACGGTTATTATATCTCGGTGGGTTATCACAATCTCTGAAAATATTTGGTTCCTGTGTTGCTCAACACGAAATCAAAAACCCATCCTCAGTTATCTATACAATTAGGGATATATATTTGAAAATCTTAACATACCTATAACTCATATCTGGAATTCTATACGATGTATAACTGTAGATTTCATTGGTGCCAAACACTATAGAATATATCCACAACTTACCTCAATCTAATAAGTATTGACGGTGTCTGCTAACATTTTGGAAGATACCTAAAAAGAAGAACCATGTTAATTTGATTTCATTTTGTTGTCAAGTTTCGTCCTTCACTAGATACAACATGTTCAAATGACTTTGACCATGATACAACCTGTTCAATTGGCATTAGCTTCCAATTTCTCAACAACTTTAGATCAGTATATAATTTGATAGTTGCGACAATAACTTGTATCTATAAATTATAGTCAAGGCTGGCACATGTGTATTATTTTAAAAAATTCTTCACAGAACCGTATGGTTCATGATACCTAAATCACAAAATTCTGTGAAGAAGTGTTAATCAATGAAGCAGAACAAGAAAAATTAGCTCAACATTTGAAAGTCGGTAAGGTACCAACTGAAGGGATAATGCATATGGAGGAAGAAGTGCAGGACCTCAGCTCCCATCAAATGCTATGAGTTATTAAGCAGTCATATATCTGATTCATGTATATGTTGCATATTGAAGTCAGATCTCCGGCTTACTATATTGATGGAGGATGTCTATTTGCTCTTACAACCAGGGATTCATCAAATCCCTATTACTCGGGATAGATAAGACTTAAGAGCTCAAGTTGTATACATCATCGAATTTTTCTCACTTTGAATTACAAATTTATTCTCCAATCCACGTTTATTTTCTTATATAAGTAATCATTCTTATTGGAGTGAACTTTAGATGAAGAGAAAAATAATGCTTGTTCTGGTCTGATTAAGGTCCTATAGGCTGACCTCTGTATATGTACTTCCATTCTGTAACTAATGCCGAAGCTGGTACTACAAACATGCTTTGTTTCCTTGGAGTCACACCTAGAAATATGTCTCACACTGAATATGTCCCACACACTACAATGAAGTCAAACTATCAGGAAAAAAGAGACCCACCTTCTTTAAACTTTTCGTAAAAATCAATACCATTACAATTATATCAAAAAGTATCTTTTCTAGGGATACAAGATTCTTCAAGATAAAGGCTTTTTTAATATAGTAAATCTCATATTTATATAAAGTGTCTAAAAAGACTTTGAAACTACTTACAACTTGATTCTTAGTAGTTTGATGCATGGTTCATCTTAATAGTTCATACCGGTATATCGATCAGGCATTGGTATGGTAGGTACTGAACCGAACTGATGTATCGACACATGGTATGTGAGATGTCCCAACAAATCGATGTATACCGCCCGTACCATTCCCTTATCGAAATGGTACATACCACCCATATCAGGTGGTATATTGCGGTACGATGAACCTTGATTTGATGACTCTCCCGACACTATTTATATAACATGACATGGATGTGCCAATACTTCATATCACTAAAAAAAAAGGATATAAGATGGCATAGATAAAAATTTTTGGAGTAAGGAATATTGTAATATCACAAGGTTTGACATTTATATGATATAGTAAATATTCTGACTTATTTACTAGGAACAATCTGCTTTTAGTAACTTAATACATAAAAAATGTAAAGAAGATAGTAAGATTGGTAGGATTTTCTTTTTGATAATTTTCAGGTTTTAAATACATTTCCTAAATCTTCTGACTATGATTAGGGATGCTAATGTTTGGCAGTTAATATTCTATTGGAACTTTGCCTCTGATTTACTTTATTCAGCATATTTGTCATTTTGGTTGTCCAAGTTTTCATGAAAAGGCTCATTGATAATTTTTCTAACTGTAGGTTATGAATTCTAACATTTTCTCTAAGTTAAAAGTATCATTTAAATTCTTGAGCATCAAAATTTTTTTTCAAAAGTTGGCTAAGAACTTATAAGTCATTATTTCCATTCACTTGTTCTTTGACATTGACCTTGATATTACTCAACACATCAGATAATGGAGCAGTGATGGTTTTTGTTTTCTTTATTCAGGCAAAACTTTCAGTATCTGGGAAGATTTTTAAATTGACACTCATCGCTAGGCGGTCACGTCATTATGCTGGCACTAGGTTGTTATATATTTCTGTCCTTTTCTTTATTTACCATGTTTGTAATGGTTTGACCAAGTATAACCCTGGTGATGAGAGTAAAGATGATTGATGCTCAGTACTTCGCATATTATGATATGTGAAGATTAAATTTTATGACTATGATGTTCATCTTTTTTCCCTCTATTTTTCTATTGTTGTTCTGGCTCTTATTGATCAGATATTTGAAGCGTGGTGTTAATGAGAAGGGAAGAGTCGCAAATGATGTCGAGACAGAACAAATTGTTTTTGAAGAAATTCCTGGAGGGACTCCAACACATATTTGTTCTGTTGTTCAGAATAGGGGTTCCATACCACTGTTTTGGTCACAGGAAACTTCAAAGCTAAATCTTAAGCCTGATATTGTCTGTAAGCTTCAAACTTGCTGCAGCATGTTGAACACAACTACACATAATGTTTTTCACTGTTTTATTTTCTCTTCCCCTTTTTGCAGTGCATAGAAAGGATAAAGATTATGAAGCCACCCAACTTCATTTTGAAAATCTTGTAAAAAGATATGGGAACCCTATAATCATTTTAAACTTGATTAAGGTATGCTCCATATTAAGAGCTTTCAAGAGTTTCTTTTCTGTATGAAATATAGACAGAAAATTTGCTCATTTTAATAGCTTTACACTATAAATTGGATATAATGGTCACTTCTACCACTATCTTTGTATGGTTCTTTTTTTTGTTTCAACAGTCAGAAGAGAAGAAACCTCGAGAATCTATTCTTCGTGTCGAATTTGCTAATGCCATTGAATTTCTGAATAAAGATGTACCAAGCGAAAATCGTTTAATGTTCCTGCATTGGGATCTCCATAAACATTCTCGAAGGTAACTTCCCCCTTGTGACAGAGGCTCCTTGTCATTTCTCTAATTTGAAACTGCAATATTTTTTGTGACGGTGTTCTAATTCAAGAATTTTTATTGCAGTAAGGCTAAAGGTGTGCTTACTTTGCTGGGAAAAGTTGCAGCCTATGCACTGAATCTAACTGGCTTCTTCCATTGTGAAGTTACACCAGCTTTAGAGTTTGATGGTGCTTTAAGAGAACCTGTCATTTTGTAAGAATTTTATACTTTTCATTTCCTGCTTTAAAATACTGCACCTGTTACATATCTTTCCCTCGGTGTGATCCTTGGGTGTTCCAAGCTTTTCTCAATCTTTCTTCTATAAAAGGTTGATTTTATGCTGGATCTTTTATTCACATAAGCGCAATTAGGAAGTGATTTTTATAATGTGGAACTGGTATATTAAATTTTAGGTTTCTGGAATATTACTTTCTCTCCGTCTCCACCAAGATAAGATATACAAATTACCTGGTTATATTCTGATTCAGGTGGCAGTTCACATCTTCAGAATCCAATCCAGTGGACCTCTTGCTCTAGGTCTACTGTTACCAATATTTTGTGTTTATTCTGCCCTTTTAGATTTATTCAGGAAGGTAATGTTTATGGATATGTTTCCAAAGCATATCTGCAGTATAAATGTTTATATCAGCCATGAGACCTTTGTTAAATTATGAGATGGTTTATGCACCCTCAAGAAGTTTTTCATGTTGACTTTTGATGAGAAGCAGATGTATCGAGTATTTTTGATGCTTAAGAAAAGAAGTAGTGGCTTTTAACAGACACTTTTGGAGTAGATCTCAAGATGTTATACTCTTATTTGCTTTCGGTGTGATAAAAATGGTTTGTTGGAAGGCTGTGCCATTCATTCATGCAAAAGTAGATTAACAGGTTCGACTAATAGCACTCATATTCAGTCTTGAGATGGAGTCTCTGTTGTCAATCTCTCTGATCCTGGAGCAGCTGATGCTGTCTTTGACTTCTTCTAAGACTGCACAATCATTATTTCGTATGGTAATCCAGCATATTAGACAAGGATGTAAAGATCTTGAACCAAACGCAAGTATCACGTTAAATATGCTTCTTCCAGAACCAGTTAGCAGAATTGGGGCCTAAACTTTTACAGGAAAACCCTTATGTTAAACTTCTGCAAATTGTATGTTAAGCTACTGCCAGATGCCATAGCCCACTTACAGATCAAACTATACTCTTTTTGTTTACAATGTAAATCTTAGTTGGTAAGCACTTGGAGCTCAGTCTCTATGCCACTAGATTGAAATTTAAAACCTTTCATTAATGAATTTGTTATCAGATTCTTGGCTATCTAAGCACAAGGACTCTATTGATTACTATAATGATTGAAAAACCATCTTATCTTGGCAATGAAAGCAATACTTGTCAAAAGTGGTCCTAGTAAAGTCTTTTAGAAATTTAAGGATCCAACGACCTTTTCTAGCAGTGGATGGCTTTTTTTGAAGTTGTAAACGGCTTTTCAAGCATTCAACCTCATGCCCATTTGGCAAATGTGATAGAAAAACCATCTTATCTTGGCAATGAAAGCAATACTTGTCAAAAGTGGTTCTAGTAAAGTCTTTTAGAAATTTAAGGATCCAACAACCTTTTCTAGCAGTGGATGATTTTTTTTTGAAGTTGTAAATGGCTTTTCAAACATTCAACCTCATGCCCATTTGGCAAACAGCAATGTAAAACTCTCTGTGCTCTGAACAGAATCCCCATTTGAATATGTTACCACAAGTTTGAATGAGTGTCTAATTCTCTTAGTTTTAAATACATTTACACAAAGGAACTCATGCTTTCCTTTATTAGATTTGTTCTATAACATGGGCAAGACATTTTTTGATTGACATGGATAATGTTTGATTCAAAAGGAACTTGGTACATGTTATGATAATCATGAATCTAAACAGTGATATTATTGTACTGATTGTATTGTACTAGTTCAAGGCCAAACTCGTAGGACAATTTTACTGATTATACTGACATATACTGGCACATCTTTGTGTTTTTCTAATATTCTTGGTAGTATACAGAGGCAAGGTTTGTCGTACCATGGTATGCTGCCTGGTACGGGTGGTATGTACTGATCCAACAAGGGATTGGTTTGAGCGGTACACCCAGTCTGTCAGTATATCCCACTGTATCATATGTCGGTATGTCGGTATGTATCATACCGATGGTTGATCAATATACAGGTATGGACCGGTAAAACGAACCATGTACTGAGGTACACTGGTCAGACATTGTGGTTTGTATCATTATTTAAATCCTTGATGAAACTCATCAAATAAAATGCCGTCATTTGAAGTTTGAACAAAGTCGTCTTATAATCGTATCTCTAAACTATCACGCTGTAGGTAGTTGGTGAGATTTTTTTCTTTTCACCTTCTAATTCTGTGATGAAACCAGACAAACTCTTTTGGAGACTTCCAAAAATTTAGGTATAGATTTGGGTGGTTCATTTCAGGTTAGAAACTGATTTAGTACTTCTCTTCGTTTCACAGAAATGCCTAAAAACTCATAACTATGTTTCGTACTAGATGTAATTAGAGTAAACAAACCATTTGTTATTGTCACGTACTCTCTGGGCATTCTTTAACATGATCATAATGTTTATCAATGAAGAAATATACCTACCCAAAGATTAAGTTGTGTAGTGTGGCTGTGCCAAAAAGGTATCAGTGTGGTATGTCTCAGGCTCTATGCGTATCACATGTATCATGCCATAATCTGGAACAGCTGCATATCTGGATTCTATAAATGATACAACATGCAGAATTCACCCTTTTTTTTTATCATGTTGCCTTCCATGTAAATTCCTAGCACAACATGCACCTTGATCCTTGACCCTGGATATGTTTCTTTTTTTAACTATTGTTGCTGCTGCTGTCCCATAGGAAGGACAATGTTGATCCCTGGTCATCTAGTTATCTTGATAACAACGACAACAGCAACAATGACAACAACACAGATGGTGATATTATCCACGGAGATGGTTTCCAAGAAGATAACATGATGGAAGATAGTTCTCAAGAAGAAAAAACTGTTGGAGATGGTTCTCAAGAGGATAACATGGTGAACCATGCTATATCTGAGCAGAGAACGGCAGAAAATGAAGATAGCAACCGTGGAATTTGTCTGACTAAATCAATTAGATTTCAGAAAGGAGTCCTGCGCACAAATTGTATAGACTGTTTAGATCGCACTAATGTCGCTCAATATGCACACGGTTTAGCTGCTCTTGGGCATCAGCTTCATGCTTTAGGCCTAATACGTATACCAAGGATTGATTTAGATGCCCCTTTGGCTGATGATTTGATGAGCTTTTATGAGAAAATGGGTGACACACTTGCTCTACAATATGGTGGTTCTGCTGCTCATAACAAGGTATACTTGTGGATGGTAGTTATTGTTTCTCATTTCATATCACTTGGAAGACCATTTTTTATTTGCTTTAATATCATAAATTTGTTTTAACCTTTTCCTTCTATGTACATTTGGAGTCACAAGTTCTAAATTATTTTAGAGCTTCATTAAAGGAAAATAGAACATCAGCGTTTTAGGTGATGTATATAAAGCATTGTGCTTTACTAGATTTGCCAGTACATGTTCTTTTATTTGTAGAAACAGCACAATCTTTACATTGAATGTGTATATGCTATAATAGTTGGAGCTTTTCCAAGTCCTTTTATATGTTTGCAAGTTAGGATTTAAGTTTAAAAACTGTTACACTTTTCAACTTTTTTGGCATGCTAGCTTTCTACACACATCTGTAATTCACACGCATATGAACATTTAACAATAAAGATATCATGGCCATACTTTTTCAACTGGAGAATTTATACCCAGAATAACTAGTCAATCTGAACAAATCTTAATTTTTGGAGAAACCCAGTATGTTTTTTTTTCTGAAATTGCAGAATGTGAACTTAATAATTTTGGTTTTAGTGTTATGTGGTCTGTTGTCATAGTTGGTCGATGGGAAATATTGTTTGCTTTGTCTGACATCCAAATATTGTTTTCCATAAAGTTGATGAAACATTCAGTAAAGCTATCTGTTTCAACTTTTAAATCGACACTTTATTCCCAACTAGTTAGCATTTATCTAAATAATAAAGGTCATGAGATCAATAATTGGGTTCTCTGGAAGCGCCATTCTCTAAGGTTTGAAAAGAATGATAGGTGATAAAATGGTTGAACATTGGGTTCTGTAAGAACCATTTGCTTAATTGTTGTTGAGATTAAATATTTTGCTTTAAGGATAAGTACTTATTTGGAGAATATTTTCCTAAATTGCATATAAAACACAGAGCTCACTTGTGAAGAAGGTTATCTGATCTCGTTCTGTTGAAATAGATTGTGATACCCTATGGTTCAAGTTCCAATTCTTTGCTTCTGCTAGGGCTCATATATAAATCCAAGCTTCTCTTTCTTGTTAAATGGAATTTGGTAATGAAAATATAATAGGTGATTTTAGTAGAGTTTTCATGATAAAACATGCTGCATGTTATGTCACTTGAAAACAAGACTTATAAATCTCGACCCAAGCATTTGAGTTACCAAGAAACTAAACTTCGACAGATTTGGATCCTTCCAAGTCATTAAAATGGATTTAATGAAACCAACTGATCTTTGATTTTGTTGCACATCAAAACTGATACAAGAGAATGGCTTTAATCATCAATGCATGATTCGGTAAATCTAACTTGTATACTACATAGAAATACAAATATTTGTGTGTTTATCCATCTATACACCGTTATTTAAATCTGAAAAGCAAACATATATGATAAGTTACATCAATAGTTTGATTATTCTGATTTTTAGAAAATTCTGTATCATTTTCAACTTCAAGAACTGATTTGAACTTTCTACTCATCATTTCATAATGAAGTTAATAAGAAGTTGAACTGTTTTAATTTTAATCAAAGTGGTGTAATTTCCAGTGTGTTTGCAGATACAGTTTTTCTTGACTACTTTATTTACTGATTTGCCCTTCTGTGTGGGTCTTAGTGAAAAACTTCTACATGGCCTAGAATGGCTGTTAATAAACTTTTATGAATATGAGCAACTTCTTTTGTCTTAGAATTCTAGACCAACTGTAGTTCCAAATTTGGTTATTACTTGTTTTCTTCTAGTGTACTTAAGAATTAAGATAATAAGTGCTTTGTTCTTCGTATTATTATTTTTCACATGTGAAGGGCATCTTGATCTACTTATGGGTTTGTCATTTGCTCTGTGATACTCGATAGATATTCTCTGAAAGAAGAGGCCTTTGGAAAGCAGCAGTACAATCTCAAGAGTTCTTTAGAACACTTCAAAGATACTACAGCAATGCCTATATGGATGCTGAAAAGCAGGCTGCAATAAATTTGTATGTTGAAAGCAGTGATTTTCATTCATTTTCTCTGAAACATATTACCTTAAATTATCAAAACTGAGTTTCAGTTTTTTGCGATCTCCACTAAACTTCCCTTCTCAACTAATCGGCCTTGTAAAATGCAGATTTCTAGGCCATTTCCATCCTCAACAAGGGAAACCAGCAATATGGGAGCTGGACTCTGATCAGCATTGTAATGTGGGGAAAAGTGTTCATGGTTTTGTTGACGAATATTCCAGGTATATTTTTGAGTATTTTTTGTGCTTGATAAACAACATCTTCAGCTTCCTTGTCAAGCCATGATTAGAAAGGCTTGCCTTCACATCTTTTCTTTTGCTGTCTTCTTTTCCCCTCAGTGAGATTAATCTTTCTATGTACTTCTTTTCCTCGTCTAAAATTCTTGTAATTGCACGATCTATTATTCCTTTATGATCTTCAAATGCTGCTATCAGGTCCAATATCTTTTTTAAGTAAATAAAGTTAGTTCTACAGGATACAAGAAAAGATCTTGGTACTGTGAATGAACCAATAAAGTTCATTTTTAAATGTATGAAAAATGCAAGGGAAGTCCATTTGAATGTTTCAGTTACGATGAAGATCTCCTACAGCCTAAAGAAGTTAGAACTCAAAACAATTTGTGCAAGTTAGTCTATGGGGACAGTTCGCCAGAATACTGTAAAATCTAGGTGCCTTTCTATGATTTACCTAGATGTTTGTTGTCTCCAAAATTAAGGCCTTTAGGAGCAAAGCAAGATCAAGACCCACAATTTTTCTTTGGATGATATTCTTCCAGTGTTTGATGTCCTTGACAGCATGAATTACGTCATCAGGCCTTTGAATCTATAACATAGTCTAGAATTTAAATATGTATGTGTTATTTTAGTTGATATTCATATATTTTCAGGTCATTTATCAAAAGATCCTTATCAGATGGCAACATTCTTTGTGAAAGCAATATGCCTTTCTCCGGCCATCCTGTTGGTCAGAGAGAAACCTCAACATTATCTGGAAGAAATCAACAGGAGCATCAAAAGAATCTTTCTGATTCAACACCAGAAATTTCAACTTGTGAAAGTGATATATCATATTCCAGGTCAGTTGCTTCAGTTTGCAGTCTCATTGGATAAAAAATTAAATTCTGACTTTTTTCTTATTTTCTGGGCATAATTTAAAAGTTCGTCATCTTTTTAAAAGAAAACTTGCATCTAGACAGCAGTAGAAATAAATCTAAAGCATTTTTCATATTTAATTGCCTAAACCTTACAACTAGAAGACTACACACACTTGTATTCTTGTGTAACTTTTGTTGCTGGAAGAAGATGAACTCATTTTTTCACCTTACTGGTCTTTGAGTAAAGTTTTGATTTTCTATGATCTAGCACAGTATGGTTTAGCTATATTGCTTCATTAATTTCATGCACTGATCAATGGCTTGTGATGCTCCTGCCTGATGCACTTCGGAAAGGGATTTCTTGATAATTTGTTCATTATCATAAGTAGTCTAACTTTCTTTACCTATCTTCTTTAGGTACACTCCCATGATGTCTGGAAGGCAACTTTTTGCAGATAGTGAGCACACTTTTGTCTATGAACACGGGGATTCGAATTTTCTGGTTCTTGATTGGCTGTCATCATCTGGTAATTCATGTGATGAAGAAATTTGCGATAGGTAATCCTTTAGTTGTAGTACTGCTATGATGTTCATCTGCTAGGTCTTGTTCTTTTGATTTTCTGGACTCCATGTGTCTCTCATGCTTATTTGGATGTCTGATTCTCCATAGTCTGTTCATGCAATACCAATGTTTGGTCACTTGAGTGACCCTATAGATACATGTTGCAGAAGAATCTTTGTCGATAATTATATGAATATCAGGTTTGAGTTTCTATTAATATCACAAGAATAATATAGATTGGATTCCATCTTGATCTCTACTTTTGCACATATGGTACTTTCTGGGTTCAAGGAAATTCAGAATTTATCTTGAGTTGCTTACTACTACTAACCTCCCCATCTCTTCAAGATCACTTGTTCCATTCTGCGGACTGTTGCCCATCTTGATCATCTTAAAGTTGTTCTTGTCAGTGCAGACTGAAAAATAATCTGTTTGTGCTGAATGTTAACAATGAAGACCAAGTGCAAAGTCAGTTCTCTTTTAATTCTTTGGCCTCTCTGATCCACTTAAGGTTAAGCTGTCTGAGCAAATTTCTGTGGCACCAATAGTGTTTTTTTTTTTTTTTAAATTGAGCCTCGTTTGGTCAACGAGCATTTAAACTCAGTAGAATGAATTGCTAAATCAAACTTTTGTTTGTTTAGGCCCATGTAGTTATCTGGATCAGATGTTGTGTCCAATAGAACAGTTTCAAATAATCTCTTTCTGTGCAAATATTTAACCTAAAATTCTGAGATATTAAAATAAATAAAAATGTATGTTGCTGCAGGTTGAACTCCCCACTCGAGAATTTTTCTACTGAAAATGTTAATGGCATAAATGCTGAGGCAACCCCACCTCTAAGTGAAAATGGATCTGGCACTAAGGTCAGTATGCTTGTTCTCATGACCTTAGTATTTTTTTTCCAGTCAGAACTTCATTGACGAATTGAACATTTTTCAATACTGAAATGAATTACTTCTTTACTTTTCTTTATCAATTTGGTTCCTCTTAAGTTAAAATACTTAGTCCTCAGAAATTGAATGGAATAATATCACAGAACTGTTAGTCCCTGCAGATGCAAATGTCAGGCAAACTTTAAAATGTTTTTATTCCAGAATGGGTTTTATTACATAATTATGCATGCATCTAATGGAATTTGATTGTAGAAATATTCAGATTACATAATATTGACAGATGATGATCTTACATGTGGAAATTTATTTATTTATATGGAGTGTAATTGCGAAACCAAGTTAGTTTTGTTGATAGATTTACTAATATAGAAATATGCATACATATAAACAGAGCTATATTACTTTGTGATTCGTCATATTCTAGTCCATCTTCAGCTGTTCTAAGAAAAAAGAAGAAATAAAGCATATATACATTATATTCTGTGAATTGAGCTGCTAGCACTTTGGAAGAATATTGTCTATGTACCAAAGACTCTTGTGAACCTTGTCTGATTGAGTGATCAACCTGTTGTTCCTGATCTACAAGTACCATAAAACAGGAAAAACTGTTTTGTTTGGGTTCTTCCACTGAAGCATCAAGGGGGCTAATCATTCAACTAACATTCTGCAATACTTTGGATCAAATTTGATGTTACATTTTTCGAGAAACTAGAAGTTATACAGATGATACACAATAGAGTATTCATGTTTCTCTATTTTGCAGTTATTTATTGTACATGTATGTCTCTGTATTCATCTATGCATTTTTAGTTGTAAGATTAGTTGGTACTTGCACAAAGTTGACCATATTTTCATATGGTTATATATCTGTATGTGCATGTTCATGCTTTCTCCCTTGAGCAAAAGCTTTGCCATTACTTTTGCAGCAGCATGGTTTTCGAATCAATCAATTTTTGGCATATAAATAATTTAATAGAACTTGTTACTGTATTGAACTGTTAGCTAAATTATAGTTATGTATAATTTAGTTTGTGACTATCTTTGTTGCAGGGAAAGCAAACTTTGGAAAAGGAGATGACTTATGATCCTCTTCGAAACTACGATACCCTTGGTGAATTTTCAGACAGCTTTATCCGTTGGGTTAATTACGGAGAGACTTTATGCCATTGATGTGTTGTACGTTCTAGTTAAATTGCTCCATGCCCACCCGGTCCTGATCATTCCGCCGAGATTGCACACTGACTTGATGATGCCATAGAAAGCGTGAAATGGGTTGGAAAGTTGAAACCGCAAGGTGTGGACATGTTTTTGTGTTGAAGCATCATCCTTACTCATCCCAGCTTCATTGAGAGAGGTGCAAAATTTGCATTATTCGGCAGCGACATCATCTTCCATAGGCTGACAAAAGTATATGTAGGCAAATTCTTCTGGGCTCCTCTGAATAGAAACCCAAAGTCCAAATCAATGTAAATATCGATATAGACATGGTTGCAGCTAAACAATCATCAATTCTTTTTCCCTAATTCTCAAGTCTTTGGTGTATGTTCTGCTTGTATTTGCCTAAATGAATAAACTTAAGATCAAAGTTTCTCTACCTTTTCTGTACTAAATACCCGGGACTCGCATTTCCGGCAGTCAACTAAATACAAGCTCCTGAATTTATCATGGTTGCAAGTTGCTTGCTTGCTATGTTCTCATCTTGTATCGCACTATATCGGTTTGGCCTGGCCAATGTTTTATGTATCAGTATGATCGAAACATAGTGATCCGATGACATCTAATGGTATGGGTAAATATTTTGTTTGACGATATAAAGGATAACCATAACACTTGAATGCAACATTTGCCGTTCATAGAATTAAGGCTGTTAATACTGACTACAGAGGACCCCATTATCAAGGTTAATAACCACTATTTTAGGTACAAATTTTATTATCCTTGTCCATTTAAGAACATATGATGATCAATATTTTTTGGATGATCATGGTTTGGATTATTATGAATGTTATAATATTTTTCAAGATTAAGAGCATGGTGAGTATGGGTGTTCAAACCAAACTTGAACTTGAACCATAACAAAAGTTAGATCAGTTTGCATACTTTTCTTCCATTCGATTAATCGATATGAATTGTCCAATATCAATCAAATTAAGTCCATTGCCTTAATTCGATTAATCGATTCAAACCAACATAAAAACCTCAAAGGCATGGTATAATTATACATTTTTATTTATGTTATCATTTTTTTCCTCACATTAATCCTTATCAATAGCCAGATAGAAACTTTTTGAAAATGTTAAGGATGACAATTCAAACAAAAAACTTTTGAAAATATCGGCCTAATTGGATTTAGATTCTAATTTTAAAATTAATTAAAATTAAAAAAAACAATTAATCAATTGGATAAGTCCAAACTAGTTTCGGTTGAAAGTATTTTGAAGTTAATAGAATCAAATTAGTTTTTTAGTTTGGTTCAGTTCGACCCTTAACGGTTCGGTTCGAACCGATTTGAACACACGAGAATAAATAATATATATAAATTTTTTGAACACATGATGTAATATTTTAGATACTGATTTGTATTATTATGAACCTCATACTATATTTTTGAAGATTGAGGGCACAGTGAGAAGAAAAAGAAAGAAAATTTATATATATTGTTGATTTGATTAAGACCTTCATCTAAGCCATAATAAGATTACTGGTGATATTTGCATGATAAATGCGCAACAACTGTGCTACATCTGAACCACTCACCACCTTTACCTGCAGAAGTGACTGCAGAAAAGGCTTCATCTAACTATGAATGCATGCATAGCTTCCCAACTTTGATCTATCTTCCAAAAACAGCCGTAGCTGTTTTCCTTTCTCGAGCTTCATATTTATCGCCACCCTCAAAACACTTATCACCTTCTTTTCTTCTTCTTAGGTCTCTCCAACTGATACATATAATTTAATTTGCAGATGGATTTACTGTGGTAGTTTATTCCTTCTTTTCCTAAAGAGACGTATAACATTAGGCATTAATCGAAGGGAGTTGGAAATCCATTGTGTCAGTTTAGATCTTATTTGGATATTATGAGATACCGATAAAGAGATTTAGTGTAGCGAGGATTCCAATATATGTGGAAGCTTCTATCCTTCCCTTAGAAACCTCGTAAACCCCTCCACCCCTCCTCCTCCTCCTCTCTCACCTCGTCTCTGTCGACGACTACGCTGTCTGCGTCCTCCAATGCCGATCTTCCGCTATCTATTCAGATGCTTAGGCTTCTTTACCGAGGTGAAATGCGATGCAGATGGGCCTCGCTCACCCACCCAACGCAGAACGGAAGGCAGCACTTGCGGAGACCAACTCCGAGTTGCCTTGGCCGAGTCGCCCAGGGCTGCTTCGATCCATATATCCGACGACGATGGCCCCGTGATGCCTTCGGTTGATGGAGAAGCCACAGCCACCGAACGTGGAGCCGCCACTCACCCGGGGGATGATCTACAGAACCATCTCAACAACGTCGAGCGAGAAGAAGACGCCAGACATCACCTCCCCGGCGATGCTGATCTAATCCAAACATCCGGCGACGATGGCCCCGTGATGCCTTCGGTTGATGGAGAAGCCACAGCCACCGAACGTGGAGTCGCCACTCACCCGGGGGATGATCTACAGAACCATCTCAACAACGTCGAGCGAGAAGAAGACGCCAGACATCACCTCCCCGGCGATGCTGATCTAATCCAAACTTCCGGCGACGATGGCTCCGTGATTCCTGTGGCCGACGACGGTTGTGACTCTCACCACCGAGATGACGCACAAAACCTCGAGGAGGTCCTCTACCACATCGCGATCGCCGAGTCCCTCGAGTACCAAGGCCTCCCTGCTCTCGTCGACCTCGATGGGTTCCGGGGCTTCAAGCTGGACGACCACGACGATGAGGAGGTGGCGAGACTGATCGCACTGGAGTTGGGGCAATCTTCGAACAACCCCCCGCCGCCCGCGCCGGACGCCCACTGCAGCATCTGCATGGAAGACAAGTACTCGTTCGAATGCATGGCCATCAAGGGCTGCTCCCACACGTACTGCGCCTGCTGCGTGAGCCAGTACGTGGCATCGAAGGTGGAGGCCAACGAGGCGCGGGTGGGCTGCCCTGACCCCAACTGCGAGACCGGGTTTCTGGAGCCCGAGATGTGTCGGCTGATACTGCCGGCGAAGGTGTTCGATCGCTGGGGCTGCAGGCTGTGCGAGGAAGGGATCCTCGGGTCGGCCAAGTTCTACTGCCCGTATGGCGATTGCTCGGCGCTGCTGATAGACGACGGAGGAGATGCAGTCGACCACTCGAAGTGCCCGCACTGCATGAGGATGTTCTGCGCGCAGTGCAGAGTGCCCTGGCATTCGGGTTACTCGTGCAAGGACTACGAGACGCTGTGCCCGGATAAGAAGAGCAGAGATCTGATGAAGCTGGCAACGAAGAAGAGGTGGCAGAGGTGTCCCAGCTGTGGATTCTTTGTGGAAAGGACCTCAGGTTGCGATTACATTAAGTGCAGGTGATGCCCTTTCTTTCTCTCTGCAACTTTTTCTTCTAACATCTACAGCAGCATTACCATGGTTGTTCTCTCACTAGGCATCCAATTTCTAGTTTGAAGAATCTGATCTTTCTCTAGTAAGAAGAAACCTAATTGGTTGATCATTAGGGAGCCTTCATATTATCTATGATTCAGCCAATGTATGAGGATGGAACTCTAGAAGAATTTTTTTTTATTGCTCTACATTGCATAGTTAGGTACTCTGGAGAATAAGCAATCTATTGATCAGATGAGAGATGTTTTATGTTACAAAAAACTGCAATGGAAAAATGAAAGAGCTTAATTAGTTTTTCAAGGACCCAATTTCTTGTAATTAAAATTGAATAGAGTTCCATTCTTGATCTTTCTGCCACACAATTATCAATGAGCAACTGTTAAATAAGCATACAGTATAAATCTGAAGGCAAAAACATCAATGACAAAATTAGGTATTTAGTTTGCCTCATATCTTTGACTTCACTGAACTCTTAGCCTTCCCTCTACAAAGATTCCTTACTTGTTTCTCTTTGACATCACCGTAGATTGGGTTTGATGCAGAGGAACATGAGAAAATTAACATTGTGAAGTGAAAGTTTGTGATCTACTTACACTTTATGTTGATTATATTGCCTAATTCCTTTCTTAGGTAGGGCTTAAGAACTCTCCATGAGACTGGACACTAGAACTAGGACTAAAGCTTCATGACATGAGCTAGAAAGAAACATACAGCCAAAAGTACAAGTGGAAATAAATGCCATAATGCATCGGCGAATTAACAATACATATGGTGTTTCAGAAAATTGACACACATGGATGCTTGTTTTCCAACTAAGAATTCATTCACTCACTGGCCTCCTAATAGTTGCTTCCCTTGATCTGCTTTTCCTTCAGCTAAAGATTCCTTGACTTTATTGAATTAACTTCTAGAATCCTACTATTTCACTAAAAGTTTCTAAAAGCCAGTAAAATGGATCTCATGATCTTCTAATATTCAGGTGATGGAGACCAGCACTCAACAAGTCAATTCTGATGTTCTGCATAACCTATATTTGTACTAGACATAGGCTTGATATGTAACATTTGTGTCTATAGCATGTAAGTAATCCGGACCTATTATCTAGAAAATTTTAACAACATTACTGAGTTTTTAGCTTAACTTGAGCATTGTGGACCATCTCTCTTGCAACACATTCTGAAAACGGCTCATGATTGCATGAAGAAACATGCTTGGAAGGCAAAATGTACACCATAGTCGGCCTCTTAGTTTTCGGCAATTCAATCAACTAATTTCCCCTTGTTCATCCTGTCGGTAATCCTGTGTTATGTTTTATGTCAGTTCTCTGTTATTTCATTTTCTGTACTACTCATGGCAGTCTTACTTTCGTTGATAACTTCAGATGGTATGATTCACTTGATCTCTTGTATGACTTTGGTGTCTTAAAAATGATGTTGTGAGGGGACTGAAACCTTGAAATGATTGTATAGTTGCTATTTGTGAAAGCTAGTAGTCTTTCAATGTTAATGTAGTGCTTGTTTCAGGTTTTGCATTAAACAACTCTTCATTCTCTTGCAGATGCAGGAAGACATTCTGCTACATATGTGCAGGTCCTGTGGATGAGAAATCCCATAGATGTCCTAAATGCAGGTTTTCTTCTGAGGCGAGAATATTCCTGGTGTAGCTGACATTTTAAAGATGTGATCCTCGGCAAAACAATCGCCACGGAAGTTTAATTTCTTTTGCTATTTAAGTTTCATATAGTGATTCTTGCTGTAGTGTTTGAGAACAAGGACTTCCTTTAGGAAAGATATCATGATTAGATCATTTATTAGGAAATATGAGTGCTAAAACTGAGAATTGGCATCAAGTTTATCACCACTATCAACATCCATGTTATGTTCTGTGCTTTTGAATCTCCAGTTCATGTAATGAAGAGCAAACAGCAATTGTAGTTGTCACTGCATCATCTATTCGGCAAACTGATGCAATCAAGATGCCATCAATAGTAACTAGAGTTCATCCAGGAATGATATTGGAAAGGAAGGAAAGGTGTTGTAATGCAGAAGCTGCAAGAACAAGTGGATGAGCAGAGTTCAGAGCTGCAGACTATACCGACGGGGGAACTGTACTATTCAGTGACATCTGTTCTTCTGTGTCTGCTTGGCTATCCTTGTCTTCTTGCTGGTGACCTTCGGAAAAGCCTGAAACCTTCCTTCCACTGACTGTTTTCTTCTGGTGTTGTCTGCATATATACACTCTGCAGGCAAACATAGTTGTTCATCTCATAAAAGGAATATGAACAGCTCTCAGCTGTTGTGGCACCTCATTGCCATTTGTTCAGATTCGCCTGTAATCATTCCTGGATCCAAAAATTCTTTAACCTTTGATTACCTCTTCATGTAAATACAATTTTCAATCTCTCACATGAGAATAATAATTTCAGGTAGGCAAAGAAAAAAGTTTAACCCTTAATATAATAGCTTTAGTCTTTAAGCTTTATCTATTCACACAAGTTAGAGAGTAGAATGTGTATCTGAGGAACAAACAGTGACCTCTGTCAGCAGAAAGAGTAGTTGACTTTTCAGTTTTTTTGTTTTTGGAGCAAAGTTGATTTCTGCAGAATCATATGACTAAACTAATAACATGTGATTCACAGATGATTAGAGTATGTCTTTGGTTTACTTGTGTAAGTGAAAGTGTGGATAGCTCTTGTGCTGAACTCTTCAATGAAAATGAAAATGTTGGGGATGAGAGAGCTTAATGCCACACTTGATAAAAGAAAGATAATTAATTGATGTAAATATGGGAGAGGAGAACAAATAAAATGCACAACCAGAAAATAATGAACATAAGATTTAGATTATTAGGTTAAAAAAACAAATCTTCTTCTTATATGCTATTTTTGGTCCAAATAATTTTGTCATTGTCTTTACATTTATCGTAGAGGAATTCTAAGAGCATGGTGTATATAAGAACAGCTGAGCCCTAATTTTCAGATCTGCAAGTCCAACAAAGAAAACGGTATTGGATTGGGAGAGATAAAGACAGGTTATGGTTCCTTAGTCAACCACGTTAAGGAGTGGCATATCTTTGTCGGTGAGATGCCTCTTGTGGGCGTTTCTCGGCAGATGCTTCCAATCGTACGAAATGGTTGATGTGCATGGTTAAGCATCTTCCTTCAATAGCCACAAGAATCATATCATTTCCGGAGATCTCTTTCATGAGGGTTGACATTCTTCGGCTTCTTTTAGATTCACTCGACCTTGGAGGCGTATGCAGCCGCGGAACTGCCGCTGTTTTCTTTGGCTAGCAGCAACTGAAAAGTCAACGCAAGGGACAGGATGGTAAGAGGAGCGCGACGCAATCCAACGCGCACTACGTCCTGCAACAAACAGTCAACCATTTGTTTCCACCTTTCCTTCATCCCCACACACACACTTCATCGACTCCGTCTCCGTATGTTGTGCTGCTGCTATACAACTAATAAACAAGAAGCTGTCGGTACGCGGAATTGTTGGTGACGTAGATCGAAACCAAGTCAATCCAGCACAAGGGTTTCCGGACATATCAGCAATGTTCATCTTCTCAGCCTTCCGATGTCTTCTGGTTCTGAATCAGCTGAGACATTTCCAGTCATCAGCACAGTGGTTGGCTTCAGGGCCAAGTTTCCTAGTCGCAGAAAACTACCAGTCTTCCGTAGTCATCGCTAATGGATTCAAGTTTTCTGTAGTTTACACGATTAGTAGTTGGAATAGAGTCTGCATGGCCTAAATTTTGCGTTCTGTCAGCATCAAGGAATAATAATAAGGGATTGGAAGAGCCTTCATCAGCTACCACTGTACTAATTATTTGTTTGTAGGGGAAGAAGAGATGAGCAAGTCAATCTGTTTAGCGTACCAAATTGTCGAGGGAGAAAACAGCTGGCCATGGGAAAGTACACCATCCGAGAGACTCGTTCTTTGATTTTGATAGATGGATGGAGATGACTTCATGATGCATAGTACGAGAATGTTCTGCTTGATGTCAGTTCTACACACGGCGTTTGACGCCGTCATCTTATGAACGGGAGCAGGCGGCATTGCTTGGAACTTGATTGGAAGCAGTTCTGAAGCAGCAAAAAGTCAGAAGTCTCAGCGACTAAATTGCCTCTTAACTTACCATTGCATCACTATATATGTGTGTATGTCTTCATGATTCGGTAATCACCATCGCTTCGATCTCTAGGGGAAGAAATGGGGGAGAGTCAATCCAAACATCGGCACGATGGCAATGACTATTATGATGATGATGATGATGATGATGATGATACGTACTTCTCGGTCATCGATGAGGAGGAGGAGGAGGAAGAGGAGGAAGTGTTTGGAACGAGCGATGATGAGATGTTGGCGGAGGTGCTCCAGCTTCAAGAGATGCTATTCCATGAGGAGATCATACGGAGCAACATCTGCCCACGAATGGCTCCGTCTGAACTCATGGCCTACTGCAACATCTGCATGGAATCCAAACCTCTCCACCAATTCGTGGACATCAATTTCTGCTCCCACAAGTTCTGCCTGGGTTGCATGAGCATGTACATATCCGCGAAGCTCGATGAGGATGCAGCCAACATACGCTGTCCCGAACCGGGATGCAGAGTTGGAGTTTTGGAGCCATTAAGCTTCCAATACTTGCTCCCAAGCGACACCTTCGAGCGATGGTGCGACAGTCTGTGTCAGTCGACGATCAGGGCCAAGTTTTACTGTCCTTTCAAGGACTGCTCGGCTCTCCTGGAAGCTGGTGGTGGTGGTGATGATGAGGAGGAGGAGGAGGAGGAGGTGATAACAGCATCAGAGTGCCCACATTGCAACAGGCTGTTCTGTGCTCAGTGCAAGGAGCCATGGCACCATGGATTGGACTGCAGGGAGTTCCAGAAGCTAGGGGAGGATGAGAGGGGGAGAGACGATCTCCAGCTGTGGGAGCTGGCAGCAAAGCAGAAGTGGCAGAGGTGCCCTAATTGCATGATCACCGTGGAGAGGATTGATGGCTGTAGGTTCATGAGGTGCAGGTAATGCAACCAAACCATTAAGAAACCATTTTTCTGCATCGAAGTGCTCACCATGTTTCTTGCTTTTCTCGTCAACTTTCTCAGGCTTCTTGTTGTTTCTCTAAAAGGAATTCACTTAATTTATAATTTGATGATCCCTTGCCATGAGGTTTTCCTTCCAAAGGGAGACAGACAATATATGACAATTTAGGTTTAATTTTCTTTTAAATTTATTTGAAGTTGACTTCAAATTGCAACTAAACAAATGCTAAGCAAAATGTTCTTCTGTAGTTATTTCTTATTTGCTATAGAATTTTTTGATACTTGTTTAAAGATATAATAATCATTAAAATCATTATCCTATCCTCGGACCATCTTGTAGATGTTATGAGCAACCTATCGATCTAATCTCTCTTTTGGTTTATGTTTGAAGGTGTGGACAGTGTTTCTGCTACATTTGCGCATCTCCAATGTCTCAGGAGGATCATTATTGCTACAAGTGCCAGAGTTGACTGCATATGGTGGCCATTTTGTATTCAGTGGAAATGAAATATCAATTTGATGTCGCAGAGATACAACACAGTTGAAATATCTGTAAATCACAATCACAGTCACTGTTTTGCTCAAATAAAATCACAAAGTCCAAATATTTTGTGTTAATTATCCATGGTTGATGCAGGTTGTTCTTTGCTGTCTATATACCTAATTCATTCTTGGATGCTGCTGAATTAGTCAAACTAAAACATTATGGTAGATATTAACAAGGAATATTCTAAATTATTTCTCGGTCTTTGTTGACTCATAATAAAAAAAAATACGGGCTAATATTTTAAATGTTCCTCTCAGATTCAGAAAAATATTATTATTGGGTAGTCTTGATCCCATAGACGAAATATATATTTTTTTTTTCGTGACTTAAACCTTGATAGATAATATTCAATTGATGTTGAAGGAGCAAATAATAATTTTTTCGCGACATGTCAAATAAAAAGATTATAGTTGGTGATTAAACTAATGGTGCAAGTTTGAAAAAGAATGCTTCAATTAATATGTCTCAATCTATTGTCTGCAAGAGGTAATAAATATCTGAGACTAAAGAATTTTAATGGAAATGGGCCCACAATTAGTGGAAAAAAAGGTACTGGACCCAATTGAAAATATTTGTTTGTGGGCCCATATCACAATGTTCAAGATTTGAGTTAAGGTTCAAAGCTGTAAAAAATTAGATCATAAATTAAAGGAAGAATGTTGTGTTTAGTTTCAACTTACCAGTTCATCACTATCTGTTATAGTTTTGAAGTCAACCTTTTGCATATCATGGATTTGGTACCAATAATATATTTTTAATACAAAAGCTTATCTTCTAATTCACATTTCACTTTTTCCTTTTCTTTGTTTCTTCTTCTCAGTTTTTAGAACATGAGTGAACACCAGCACTTTAATCCTAGTGGCCTCTGTAAGATATATCTTTGTCTTGGTACTACATAGAATTGGCATCCAAGATCTGTTGAAGAGTGCTGTTTGCATAGCTTTCTTCAGCCTAGACAAAATGATTACTTTGTTGTGGATAATATGATGGTTGTAGTTGGCACAAAAACTTGCAATCAAAGTTTGAAGTCAAAATGCAAGAGTAAGGACAAGGCTGTGGGACAATTCATATGGAATCAGTCCACATCAGATGTCTAGTTCACTAGTAGCATTCACATTTAACAGTCTAAGCAATTTATCTCTCATCACTATGAATCTATCAGGGCTAACTATTTGTTTTATCATAGCTAATCAACAACTTGTGATGTTAGACTATATTAGGAAGAAAGGGTTGACACACTCTAATGATGCTGAGGTTTGGATGCTGACTTCACAATGATCAGAGGCAATCATGAAGTTGACATGGGTGGATGGATGAAGCAGAACCAAGTTCCAATCACCAAAAACCTTCACACACAAAGGATGGTCATGAGGTCAAGTTGGTGGAACCAGTCTTCAACACACATTGAAGAATATTAAAGATTCCATTGGCCACTGGGGACAAAGCATTAGGATCCCAATGTGCAGTCTGCAAAGCATACACATGAATGCTTACCCAACCTAAGATATCTGATGCAAGTTGCATCTGTGACTTTTGGCTAAAATATACTCAAGTGGTTAATCAGCCTTAAATGACACACCAAAAATTAGCACATCCATACCCCATAAAGTTGGGCACACAGGGTATGCAAAAATCTCTTTTGAGAGTGACCAGCATCCAAATGATCTTTATATTAATTCCAAAGGATGTGACAGGCCATCTTTATTGCTTCAGAAAACCTAGTTCTTAATCTAAACCAACCAATTCTGTGTCATTCACATTAACTAAGAATAACTTCAGTTCTGTATTTGCCATTTCCATCAAATCATAAGTTAAACAGATGATACAACAAATAAGAACTCAGATCTCCAAAGTAAATCCTTTTCCCACACAGCAGTTCACATTTAGTCTCAAAGAGGATAGTTTTTTAGTCAATAGCCAATACTGACATCTACCACCACATGAAGTTCACTAGAAGGGACAACAACAATAACTTTGCAACAACAAATATACGAAAATATTATATTTCAGATATTATATTATTATCTGTTATCAAAAATCTGTTTTAATCTTTCTGCTTCGTTTTCCAATAGACCTTCCTTCCCAAAACAGAAATCATTAACATTGAACATAAGGATGTCATTTTGAAGATACTAATATTCCTTATAGAGTAGAGCAACAAGACAGATCAAGTATACACAATGCAACTGCAGAAGTGCAGCACGATTATGTCCAAACAAAACTAGTGGCAACAATTACTAACATTGAACAAAAGCAATATTTGATCAGTTTTGAACATGGTTACCAGTTAACTATGAAGATCCAAGTTCAGTACATGACAGGCAAACCAAAAAAAAGGCAACACGACATAAACAAAACATGTAGCAACTAAAGAAAATAGTACAAACCAAAGTTCCGCTGGTGAACATTGCCAATATTTCTGGTTCTCCATATTTCCATCAGCAGTGATACCTAAACAACACAACATAAACAATACACGTACAGTTGCATCTTATTTACAGGACACCAGTTGGTAGAATATGAGGTCCCTCAGTAACCGCTGACTGCCACTGGTGGCAGGTCATCGAAGCTCCAGAGATCCACACCATTCACATCCTGAGTGACATCATTAATGAGAAGGCTCTCAATAGGTTCATCTGAGCCTCCTTCAAGATACGGTACTTGCAGAAATTTCATGTATGATTCAAAAGCAGACAGCTCCTCAGACAGTTTGGCAGAAGAGTCTACAGCTGGCACAACTTCTCCAGCATTGTTTTTCAGTTTCTTCAACGGAGCACCTTCTGCTAGGTATGCAGCTCCTTCAGCTTCAGTGATAGTCGGAGCAAGAATTGATGTGATCTCAGGGGTTTTAGGCTCACCTTCACAGCCATATTTAGAACAATCAAAAGAGTTGCTTCCCCGATCAGAGTAAAACTTAATTGCAGGTTCCTCGATTGCTGGAGATTGTTTAATCTCATTGAAGGAGCTAAAGTTTATGGATTGCTTGATGGGTTCCTTATCTTCAATGAAGTCGAAAACAGAATAGAAATCCTGATCTGGTCCATTCACATAATCCACATCTTGGTGGAAGTTGAGCTTCTCTGGTGGGTTTGGTTTGGGCGCCTTTGGTGCATTCAGTTTCAATGAGTGCCTATGAACACTTGTTGGTGCCTCATCAGGGAAATTCACCTTTGCTTTCTTGCCACGGATCTTACGGGCCTCTGCGTCATAGGCTCTTGCAGCTTCTTCAGCAGTGTTGAAGGTCCCAAGCCAGACACGAACACCCTTTCGAGGATCTCTAATTTCAGCTGCCCATTTTCCCCAAGGACGCTGACGGATTCCCCTGTATTGATTCTTTCTCTTCCTTTTAGCAGACCTAGCTGCAGGGCCATTGAATTCTACAGGTTTCAGAGTGACTTGCTGATCTGCCACAGTAATAGAACAGAAGTAACAAATTAGTGCAAGATTTTGAAGGAATTTAGACCGCTTTGCTTTCTTTACCATTTTTCTCAAAATAGAAATGAAGAGTATCAATTCACACTAGAGCTACTAAATCAAGAGAGCTAAGACCAGAACTGAAAATGTTATTGTGAAGCAGATGTGTCTATGATAAAGGAAACAGTGCATAGCAGTGGATAATAACTGTTACTCACATTCCTAGAGGACTATTATATTTCTTATTATCCAATTTAAGAATATGTGGTTTAAAAGATAAAGATCATAACTAAATAGCCTGAAACATTGATCCAGCAAAAAATAGATGTTTGCCAGATTGAGAAGCCTATTTAGAAAGTTAACACTCAAAAGAGGGCGAGCTTACAAGAAAGAAGGGTCGAGGAGACATCTTAAGAAAACCTACCAAGTAAGTTGACAAGTTCTCATTGTAACATTAAAATTTCTTAAATCAGTGAACATCTGTGATTCCATTCTACAATTTCAAAATAATGAAAAGCAGATATCAGAGTTCATAGACTTAATGACAGTTACTGATTTATACAAGCCTAAATAATTGTCAACCCTTATATCATTTAGAGCATGCATGAAACACATTGTTTAGATATTGCATGGACAATGACATGTACATATACGTGGTTTTAATGGATAATTCAGTGCAATCAGTTAAAGACCAGAAGCCTAAGGTCTTCAAAGCAACTAACAATTTCCACGCCAACATCAATCAACAACAACAACAAGGAGAACAGCAAAGTAAAATTTCCATCTTAATTCTGTATGTTTAAGGGTGAATGATGCAATTAAAAAATAATTAAAAAAACTTTTCTTTAAGAGAGTAGCAAAGTGAGCTCTCGATATTATGATTCTCATTCTAAATTCAAAAATAATTGCAATCAAAATCAAATAAAGAAAAGGCTACTAGAAAGGAAAATAGGCAATAAAGATCTGGAAGATGCAAAAGGCAGAATCAGGGAAGAAAAACTAAAAAAATAAAAACTTTGTATTGAGAAACGATGGCCACGTCAAACCAAAATATGATACACAACATATAATGGATGATTTCACCATGCTGAGGATATCAGATTCAGAAGAGAACAAAACAAAATTAAACAGGATGGAGGAGCAAAAATGACACACAAATTCACACGATACACAGAGATGTAAAGCAGACAAGATGAACAACCTCCACTAAGAAAGAAGAAGAAAAACACTACCAACAGCAAAGCCAACATCACAAGAAAAACCAGAGGGAAATAATCCCAACACTTCACTATATTTCAGTGCTTGTAGAAAACGAAAAAGGAATAAACAAACCAAATTATTGTCTTTAAAGACATGAAGGACACAATAATCAGAGAATAAGGATTCTTCACTGTTCAATAATTCGACCTTCAAGCTACCATCGGCAAAAGCAGACTAAAAAAAGACAAGGCGAAAAATCCGATCTTGGTCAGCAGGGAAAATATCGCTCCAGAAAACAAGGTAAAGACTAAAATCCTGCAAACATTTTCAATACCTAATTTGAAGATATCGCCCCTAACGTGGTCTGATGATACAAAAGAAGAGAACGATGTGGCGTAACATATTCGTACACGGAGAAGAAACACGAACGAATCAACTTCACACCAACGTAAAGAACAAATATTTGGAGGAACAACAGTATCAAATCCGATTCTTTTCCCAGAACAAGCGTGTTGTTACCAGTGGAGGCGAAAGCGAAGGGCTTATCGACGTGCTCCACCTCGTCCTCTACCTCCGACACCATCGACTCGTACTCGAACTCCTGGAAGTCGGCCTCAAAGTCATCCTCAGTATCCTCCACAGCCCGGCGGTGGCCGTTACTCTTCTTTGTCTTCACTCCATTGGCCCCGCCCCTCTTCGAACCCCGCCACAAGTAGTCGGCGGTGACCCGCCGCTCGGATCTCACCGTCGGAATGAAGTCGGAGATGATCGCTCCTCCGCACATCTTCCCGCCTCAGTCACAACACCGCTCAACAAGAAAAGAGCTCCTTCTCGACAACAATAAAGAGAGCAGTAGAAGCCAAAGGTTTCATTTTAGAGCAAAGATGGGAGCTTTTATATTCTATTGAATTAGTTGGATTTGCGGACTAAAATAAATCAATCAATAAATAATAATAACAATAATAATAATAACAATAATAATAATAATAATAAGGGGCTAAATACAAATTATAACTAAATTAAAATTTAGAGGAGTTTTATCAGAAGAATAATTACAAGACACGCACACTAATTTCGTTGCGTTGCGTTGCGTTGCGTCCACACGACGCAACCAACGCTCCATACTTCGTTGCTTACTTTGCGGCCCGTTCGCATCACGAAATCAAACACTTGTGCCAACCACCCCACCTTGTCGTTTCCAATTCGTTTACCGCTTTGGTCACGATTACGGCCCCTTCCCTTAGCCATCATTCTCGAAACCGCCATCGGCACGAAACCCCACACAGGAATTCATCGTCCCAACTCGTCTTCTTCTTCTTCTTCCTATTCTTCGTCTCAAGCAAAGCAAATCCTGCAACCGGAGAAAGATGTGCTTGCTTGCAGCTCTTTCTGTGACATCACCAGTTGTAAGGGTGCAGTTAAAGAGGAGAGCAGACGTATGCTCTCCTCTTAATTCATGGAGAAAGGATGGAAGATAATAGAAGAAATAAAGAGAAAAAAAATACTTTCAGTGTTTTAGATTTATCCCAAAATATATTTATAATGGTAAAAAGATATATTATAATTTTTAAAATAAAAAATCATTCATTTTTTTTTATCTTAATCCATGTATCAAAAAATTAATCACTCATCCATTTATCACTTGCTTTATTGTTGTCCATGAAATCACTTCTGACTCGAGACTAAGTATAAATCCAGAAGTATTTTTTATATCATCCATACAATTAACCTAATAATTAATAATATAAAAATATAACTTAAAATATTTTATATGATCATAAAAGATGTCATAACTGAGAGTTTACTTAATATATCCAAGAACTATTTTAGTTACTCTAGGATGATGATTGTTAGGGCTATGCATGAATCTAAATAATAAAGTAACGGTAAATATAATATCTGACATTGAATGTGATATAAATTAACCCTCCAATTAAACTTCTATATTGTTATATGAAACCTTTTTAATAAATATTTAACATATTTTTCTTAACACAAAAAATTTCATTTGCATCTTGAATAATTTTTATTCTCAAAAAATAATATAAAAGTCATAGATCAATCATTTCAAATTATGATATCCTATTTTTCTGAAATTTAGCAATCATATCTAATAAATTTTTAATATAAATTTTATCATCTATATACAGATAAACAATAAAAATTTTGGGCTTTTGACTATAAAGTTAGCTTACCCTTTTTTTTAAATATATATATATTGAAGAAAGTACTTACCAATTACCATACTCTTTGTGCTTATTTCAAGCTATATAATGTTTTATTAAATTTATACACTTTATCTTCTTATCCTTTAATTTCAAATCCTTCGAGCTGATTTTCATAAACCTTCTCTTATAATTTTCTATTTAGAAGACTGATGAAACATTAAATTGATAAGCTTATCATTTTTACTAGATTATCAATGCTAATATTATTCTAATTGTAACTGCAGAATAAGTTTTTAAAAAGTCAAACAAGCTTTATGTTTTTGCAACGAGCCAATAATATACTCACTTAAGTCTAATTTCTTCTTTTCCGCAAATCTATCATCTTCCAAGTCTCATTCATCATTCATTACTTATGCTTATTCTTCTTTATGAGCTATAACTTCAAAACAATTAAATTTCAAAGCAAAACATGCAAAATCCTTATACTGGTATATCTACGAAAGATTATAACGTTTTCTTGGAGATATTTCAGTATCATTAAAATCACTTAAATTAAAAGATTCAGATGAGTATTAAGAATTAAGTAATATATTATGTGCCTTATAAACTTTTTCTCTTACAACTGTTAGAACGTTGATTGCTTTAAAGTTTCAAACTTCTTTATCATTAAAAATAATGTCATGACTTACGATCGATTTCTTAGTTTCAATGATTTAAAAAGCGGTGGGCACCAAAAGGCGTCATGGTCCAAAAATGCCCGAGGCGCTAGGCACTCACCCAAGCGCTCGCCCGAGCGAATTGAGACGCTAATAATTAATAATATTAAAATTAATAGTATTAAAATCAAAATAATAGTGTTATACTGTATATAGTTAACAGTATACTTTCGATTTCGAAAGAGGAGAAGCGAAAGAGAAGAGAAGAGAAGAGTAAAAGGAAAGACCGAGGGTGCTGAGAAAAGCGGGAGCGACAAGGTGAGCAACGACAGTGGCAGTGGCAGTGGTAGCAACGAGCAGTAGGAGCGACGAGCGACGACAGAGGCAGCGACAGCAGCGGGAGCGGGAGCGACGAGCGGTGACAGTGGTAGCGGCAACGATAAAAGTGAGCAGCGACAACGACAGCGAGAGCGGCGAGCGGCAATAGTGGCAACGGCAACAGCAGCAGCAACAAGCAGCAACAGCGGTGGCGAGCAGCGTGAACGGCGAGCAAGGTTACGGTTAGGGAAGTCGCACTAATATCGGTGCTTTAGTTGGTTCGATTGAACCAACTAAAGCATCGGAGACCCGAACCAGACCTAAACCGCTGGTTCGGTCGCTTGGTTTAACCCAGGCTCGGGCGAGCGCCTAGGCGACACGTCTTTGAAGCGCGCCGCTTGGAAATGAAGCGAGGTGCTCGGGTCTCACCTCACCTCACTTGAGCGCCTTTTTAAATCACTACTTAGTTGTACGATCGTAAAGTCTAAAACCTTTTCTTTCATTTCTATACCCCATAAATATATATTTAATATTTTTATCATCAAGTTTATTTTTGTTATAGAAACGTAAAAGTAAGCAATACAACCAAATGCGTTTAAGTGACTGTTTTCTATCCAACTATGATTTATAATATGTTTTTTCTTGTACTACTACCTTTGTAAGAATTTAGTTTAACAACTATGATATATTATTATACTCACAACTTTTTATCAAATCTCTTTAGCACTATTTTTTCTTTAAGCATATACTTTATAGTCTCAGCCACTTGGTTCTTCCACTCTATTATCCTATTTTACTGGAGGATATAGCTTGCAGTTAGTATCTTATGAATTCTTGCAATCTTGTAAAAAAAGAAAAATAATTTGAAAGTGAATTTGGCCCCCCTATCAATATCTAGAGTTTTAATAATATAACTAATATATTTTTTTTACATATGCTTTGAAAAATTTTAAAATAAAAAAGGCTTTAGTTTTTTCTTTCAAAAAATAAACCCATATTGTAATCGTATGTAAATAACAAAAAATATTTATTTTCACCATGTAAGATGATCTGCATAGGTCAGAAATATCTACATATATATGTTTCAATCGTTCTCTAGCTCAAGAATTTATGTGCTATTTTTTAAAAATATATTATTCATAAACAGTAATAATTTTAGATAAATCAACTATCATATTTTTTTGATTTAATAATTCTAGTCTACTAAAATTCAGATGATCATATTTTTTATGTCATAATGCCAATTCAACAAGAAGAATAGTAGAAAATGTATGCAAAGAGAAATAATAAAATAATATAAAAAAATATTTTATCTTTTTATCATTCTTATAGTTATTATCATTTTTTATTTTATATCATAAATTAATTTTTTTTCATCGTAAAAAATAACATAATATCATTTCCTTATCGGTTGTCGTATGCTAACGAGATTTTATTCTAAATTAGGAACAAACATCATATCATCAATATTAGATTTTATTCTAAATTAGGAACAAACATCATATCATCAATATTTTTTTATGGTCATAATAACTATTCATTTTCCTTCCACCTGAATCATACTATAATTTCTCATTTGTATGATAAATTCGATTGACCCATCAAATCTTTGAAACAAATTTTTGTCCCTTATCCACTATCTAAAAATTAAACAGATCTACAATATTCATCATCGGGTGTCATAAAAAATATTTATTTATTTTTTCACTATTATTTTTCTTCATAATAATTTGCTTGATTTTTATTCCAATAATATTTTTTAAGATGGCCATATTTTTTATGATGAGAGCATAGAAGAATATTTAGATTTTTATTTTTATACCATTAATCTTTTTAATATATATATATATTATAATAAAAATACTGATAAATTTTTTTATTATCTTTATTGGAATTCTTCTAACTCTTGTTTGATTAGCTTCGTCCTTTGCCTTGAGTGCTAGATGACATTTACCATTTTGACCTTTTTTAGATTTAGTTTTTGAATTTTTTATTACTTTTTATAATATACCTTCATGTGAAAAATACTTTCTAAAGTTTGATACAAGATCTATTTGCTTTTTATTCATTAACTAAAAGCAAACTTCATGTACTTATATCTTTTGCATTTTCTATAGCAATATAAATCCTATCAAATTTTGGAGATAAACTTCATAAAATTTTTTACTACTGTTTGATTTTTTAGGTTTTTATCATATGACTTTATTTGGTTCATAATATAAGTAACGTTTGAGAAAAAAATCTTTCATCATTTAGTTCATAATAGATGATAGATTCAGAATCTTTCATCATAATCCTTATGAAATAAATAAAAATATTACTTTAATAGTTTAAAAACAATAATTTCATCTTTGAAAAATAAGAAGAAGTTAATTAAAAACATTTACTTCAACGTTATCATTTTTTAATTTCTATTGGATCTATTGATCTCTTCTTTTCTTTTTTTAATCAATATACTCCTGATCTTTTTTAAATCATGCTCTAATACTATACTTATTGACTTTCTACAGAACTTGAGAAAGAAAAAGATGATAAAAAATATTTAAAAAAAATACTTTCAATCTATAGTATTTTGGACATATCCAAAAATATATATTTATAGTAATAAAAAAATAAATTATATTTTTTTAATAAGAAAGAAGTCATCCATAGTCTAATAAACCTCCTCATCCACACACTAAAAAATAAACCTTTCATTTTATTTATTTTTATTTTTATTTTTATTTTTATTTCTAACTATTTGAATTAATTTTATATAACTGAGTAGAGGAAGGTAGGGAAGCAAAGAACCAAAGGGATCAGAGGGCAGGTTGGGTGGCGGTGTCACTGTGGGACCCATGAGTTGTGGGCACCGAGCTCTAGCAAAACCAGGATACGGCAGCACGTCTCACCGAGCCATTGATGCAAGCGCAGCTATCTATCGATACGTGGAATGCTACTGTGCCTCACATCCAAAAGAGATTGGTCTTCGTCTTCTCTCTTCTTTTGTGTGATTTTTGGTGGTTTCTTTCCAGTCGATTGTTTGGCATCAGCTCAGTCGGAGACATATGTTGGGTCCAGCCCGGCTCGGACAAATTGGGCCTATTGAGCCCAAATCACTAATTAAGGTGAAGTAAGGCAAATTAGGGTATGCAGGGAAAAGGAAAACGCAGAGCAGCGTGCAGCGTATGTGCACAGTGAACAGTGACAACGTGCAGAGAGAAAAGAGGAGAGAGAAAGTAAGGTTTCTGAGTTTTTCTGCTTGACGATCGGTGGCCAAACGTTGTCAGTTTCGGCCCAAATTTTATGTAGAGAATCCTTGCAGCAAACTCTACAATCCTAACGGTGTTGATCTGCAGTTTACCCTCTCTAAGGTACTTTCCTGTGATATCCACTCTGTGAGACCTAGAATTCTCTTTGGAGGAGATCCACCTATGTGATGAAGATATGGTATTCTTGAGCCAAGATCTATGTTCTTGATGTTATTCTGATCCTCTAGTTATTCTAGAGAAGACCTACTGTAAACATGTTATCATCATTATTGATAGTGGAAGTTTGAGGTGGACTACGGTCCCGTGGTTTTTCCCACATTGGGTTTTCCACGTTAAAAAAGATTTGGTCTCACTGTGTGATTGATTTATTGCTCTATTGTTTATGCTGTGCTGATTGATATTAGCATTTGAATATCAAGTTGGTATTTTGATGAGGAACCTATTTTGATACACAAAGAGGGAAAAAATTATTCCGCATTAACAGGTTTCTTCCCAACAAGTGGTATCAGAGCATCAGGTTGTTTGGTGCTAGTTTTCTTGTGTGATTGAAATGGAGCAGTCAGATGGTATGATTAAATTGAACTCATCAAATTATTCCACTTGGAGGCGTCTGATGGAAGATTTGCTCTATTGCAAAGATTTGTATAAGCCTATCAAGGTTAAAGATAAACCTTCTATTATGGACGATGAAGAATGGAAAGTTCAACATAGAAAAGCTATTGCCTATATTAGAAGATGGATGGATATAAACTTGCATGAGCATATTTCAGATGAAACCAGAGCTGATGTTGTTTGGCAAAGGTTAGAAAATCTTTTTGCGAAAAAGACAGTGGGAAATAGAATTTCTCTCCTCAGAAGGCTTGTAAATTTGAAGTATAAAGATGGTGGTAACATTATTGAGCACATAAGCCTATTTCAGAGTCTTGCAAACAAGTTGGTTGCTATGAAAATGAATATAGATGATGAGATGCAGGGATTATTACTTCTCAGCTCTTTACCAGAAAGTTGGGAAACGTATGTGGTGACTATTTGTAACTCCACGCCAGAGGGGACTCTAACCATAGATATGGTTAAAGACAGTTTGCTAAATGAAGATGCAAGAAGGAAAGAACAGGGTGAATCTTCTTCTGGTGCATTTGTTACCGAAAAACAAGAAAGACGTGGAAGAAGTCATAACAGAAATCCATATGGTTATAGAGGAAGATCCAAGTCTAGAAGAGATATCAAATGTTTTCACTGTAACAGACTAGGTCACATGAAGAAAGAGTGTAGGTTTTGGAAGCGAGAACAAAATGAAATGAAGAAAAATGAAAAAGAGACCAATACAGTTGCTGCTGAAGGTAATATCACTATTGTCTGTGATGAAGGTTGTGTTAGCCTTGTAGCTCAGGACAGTAATTGGGTAATTGACTCTGGTGCTTCATTTCATGTTACTTCTCATGGTGATTTCTTTAGATCTTACACTGCTGGTGATTTTGGTAATGTCAGAATGGGAAACAATGGTACATCTAAGATTGTGGGTATTGGAGATATTTGCTTGGAGACCAGTATTGGGAGCAAATTGATACTCAAAGATGTAAGGCATGTTCCAGATATTCGTCTTAACTTGATATCTACAGGTAGACTTGATGATGAGGGCTTTGCACATTATTTTGGTGAAAGTAAATGGAAACTCACTAAAGGTTCTCTAATTGTGGCAAAAGGAAAGAAGATTAACTCTTTTTATGTCATGGAAGCTAAGCTACACAAAGGAGAGATTAATGCAATTCGAAAAGGTGAAAGTATAGATCTTTGGCATAAGAGGCTTGGACATATCAGCGAGAAGGGACTTCAAACTCTTGCTAGAAAGCAGTTCTTACCAGAGTTGCAAGGTACATCTCTTAAATCTTGTGATCATTGCTTAGTTGGAAAAACACATAGAGTTGCATTTCAGACATATCCATCATCTAGAAGATCTGATGTTATTGATTTAGTTCATACTGATGTTTGTACTATGCAAACTAGAACTCTTGGAGGTGCTCTTTATTTTGTTACTTTTATTGATGACCATTCTAGAAAAGTGTGGGCTTTTGCTTTGAAATCTAAAGACCAGGTACTCGATGCTTTCAAGGAGTTTCATGTCAATGTTGAAAGAGAAACTGGCAGAAAGCTAAAGTGTGTTCGATCAGATAATGGTGGCGAGTACAGGGGTCCTTTTGAGAATTATTGCAGGTTCCATGGTATCAGGCTTGAGAAAACAGTTCCTAAAACTCCTCAGCAGAACGGTGTGGCAGAAAGGATGAACAGAACCATTGAAGAAAGGATTAGGTGTATGCTTTCCCACGCCAAGTTACCAAAGTCATTTTGGGGGGAGGCTATGAGAACTACAGTTGACCTGATAAATCTTTCTCCATCAGTTCCTCTGCAAGGTGATGTTCCAGAGAGAGTATGGAGAGGAAAAGATATATCTTATAATCATTTGAGAGTCTTTGGGTGTAAAGCATTTGTTCATATTCCCAAAGATGAGAGGTCCAAGCTTGATAATAAGGCAAAAGCATGTATCTTCTTGGGATATGGTCATGAAGAGTTTGGGTACAGATTATGGGATCCAGTGAACAAGAAGATTATTAGAAGCAGAGATGTTGTGTTTCTTGAAGACCAATTGTTTGATGATGGTGATAATGTTGAGAAGCCAGAAACCTCTGTTTATATTCCTTGGAGTTTGGGTCCAGTTCCTTCACCTGTAGTTCATGATGATCATGGGGGAGATGAACAAGAAGATTGTGGTGAGAATACTAGTGATGATACACCTACAGTTGATGATGCTGAACCAACTGAACAGGCACCTCCACCACCAGTTGAGATTCCATTGAGAAGATCCACTAGAGAGCGACAACCCTCTACCAGATATCCTCCACATGAGTATGTTATGCTTACTGACGGGGGAGAGCCAGAAACTTACCAAGAAGCTATTCTACATGAGAATAAGAGTGAGTGGGTTAAAGCCATGCAAGAAGAGATGAGATCCTTACTTGAGAACCACACCTATGACTTGGTAAAGCTGCCGAAAGAGAAGAAAGCTCTCAAGAATAAGTGGGTTTATAAATTGAAGACTGAAAACAATAGCTCACAACAAAGATACAAGGCACGACTAGTTGTGAAAGGATTCAGTCAGAAGAAAGGTATTGACTTTGAAGAAATATTTTCTCCGGTTGTGAAAATGTCCTATATCCGAGTTGTTCTTGGTTTGGCTGCCCGCTTGAATTTAGAAGTTGAGCAACTTGATGTAAAAACAGCATTTCTTCATGGTGACTTAGAAGAAGAAATTTACATGGAGCAACCAGAAGGTTTCAAAGTCAAGGGAAAAGAAAATCTGGTATGTAAGCTTAGGAAAAGCTTATATGGACTCAAACAGGCACCTCGACAATGGTACAAGAAGTTTGATTCTTTTATGATGAGCCAAGGGTATGATAGAACCACATCTGATCATTGTGTGTTTATGAAGAAATTTTCAGATGATGATTTTATTATTTTACTGCTATATGTTGATGATATGTTGATTGTTGGCCATGATGTTGGAAAAATTGAAAAGCTTAAAAGAGAGCTAAGTAAGTCTTTTGCCATGAAAGACTTAGGATCGGTGAGACAAATACTTGGCATGAAGATTCTTCGTGATAGGAAGAAAAGGAAGATTTGGCTATCTCAGGAGACTTACATTGAAAAGGTTCTTGAAAGATTCAACATGAGTAAAGCCAAAGCAGTTTGTTCCCCACTTGTAGGTCATTTCAAGCTGAGTTCGAAACAATGTCCTACAAGTGAGAAAGAAAAAGAAGAAATATCCAGAGTGCCTTACTCATCTGCAGTAGGCAGTTTGATGTATGCTATGGTTTGTACTAGGCCAGATATAGCTCATGCAGTTGGAGTTATTAGCCGATTTCTCTCTAATCCTGGAAAGGAACATTGGGCAGCAGTGAAATGGATATTAAGATATCTAAGAGGTACTTCCAGGTTGTGTTTATGTTTTGGCAGTGATGAACCTGTGTTAGAAGGGTACACAGATGCAGACATGGCAGGTGATACTGATTCCAGGAAGTCCACTTCGGGATTCTTGATGACATTTGCAGGAGGAGCAGTCTCTTGGCAGTCTAAGTTACAGAAGTGTGTTGCTCTATCAACCACAGAAGCAGAATACATAGCAGTTACTGAAGCCTGTAAGGAAACTTTATGGATGAAAAAGTTTCTACAGGAATTGGGCTTGAAACAGGAAGTATATACTGTTTACTGTGACAGTCAGAGCGCCATTCACCTCTCCAAGAATTCAACATACCATTCTAGATCCAAGCATATTGATGTGAGATATCACTGGATTCGTGATGTGCTTGAGATGAAAGAATTACAGTTGGAAAAAGTGCATACCAATGAGAATGGTTCAGATATGTTGACAAAGTCTTTGCCTAAGGAGAAGCTTGAAGCATGTAGGCGAAGAGCGGGCTTGGTACAGCCCACCATATGAGCTGGAGGGGGAGAATTGTTGGGTCCAGCCCATATGTGGGCTTGGACAAATTGGGCCTATTGAGCCCAAATCACTAATTAAGGTGAAGTAAGGCAAATTAGGGTATGCAGGGAAAAGGAAAACGCAGAGCAGCGTGCAGCGTGCAGCGTGCAGCGTGCAGTGTATGTGCACAGTGAACATCGATGGCGTGCAGAGAGAAAAGAGGAGAGAGAAAGTAAGGTTTCTGAGTTTTTCTGCTTGACGATCGGTGGCCAAACGTTGTCAGTTTCGGCCCAAATTTTATGTGGAGAATCCTTGCAGCAAACTCTACAATCCTAACGGTGTTGATCTGCAGTTTACCCTCTCTAAGGTACTTTCCTGTGATATCCACTCTGTGAGACCTAGAATTCTTTTTGGAGGAGATCCACCTATGTGATGAAGATATGGTATTCTTGAGCCAAGATCTATGTTCTTGATGTTATTCTGATCCTCTAGTTATTCTAGAGAAGACCTACTGTAAACCTGTTATCATCATTATTGATAGTGGAAGTTTGAGGTGGACTACGGTCCCGTGGTTTTTCCCACATTGGATTTTCCACGTTAAAAAAGATTTGATCTCACTGTGTGATTGATTTATTGCTCTATTGTTTATGCTGTGCTGATTGATATTAGCATTTGAATATCAAGTTGGTATTTTGATGAGGAACCTATTTTGATACACAAAGAAGGAAAAAATTATTCAGCATTAACGGGTTTCTTCCCAACAACACATCTCCTTCCCTCATGATCAAGATCCAAATGCAAGCTAAACTCGGAAGCCAAGAAAGCTTTGTTCTGCTACTGCACTGATTTCTTTTTACCTCAAGATGCTGATTCCAAGGCAGTGAACCAGAGGAGGAGGACGATTCATGGCCACTTCCCTCCCAACTTGCTGATTCATGGCCACCCACTTGATACCTGGTGTCTTCACACTTGGAGGCAAAGAATATAGCCCTCTGACCATGGAATCACGAGCCTTCACCTGCAAACTTTGGGGATCCCAACTTGGCCCAAACTCCCACTTCGGGATGGGAAGACGGACCGCAATCATTTTTGCAGGCGTCAAAGCATACATACACCCCCTCCACCACAAGCTTAACCAGGGTCAAGTTACATCCAGGTGGGTCTCACTGGGAACACATCGCGGTAGTACAAGACTCCCATGGAAGGACGTGAGCATGTGGTCCTTTGCCCAGGTTCAGTGAATTCAACCTCGAAAGGATGATGACCATCACAAGGGTTGTGGACCATGTCACCTTCACTGTCAATTTAGTATTGCTGAAGAAGACACAGCTCCTCAGTTTAGGTTGATTTCCTGAAGCGTGGCTAATTTGCCCACACAAACAGTGATTTAGACTGTAACCTTTGGTGGATGCACGAGAACGCCAAGATGGGAAACTCGTGCGTCTACCATGACATTGTTGATGTAGGTGGTCCATGGATCATCTCTGCAAGATAATGTTCTCGTAGCGAAGTAAGTATGACAGTAAGATTGTGATACCCTTCCTACCAACAACAAGTTGCAGGAGGTGACAATGGCTCAACCACCGGGAAGGCCATTTGCAGCACTGGTTGCACCATCAGAATCATCACAGACAGACTTGATGCCATCACTGAAAGAGCATAAGATCGTATAGAAAGCTTTAACTTCCTAGTGCAGACAAGAGTACTGGAGGTCATCATCTAAAACATCTTCTTGTCTTCCCCGACAACAAATTAAAGAGAAGCACACCTACCTGGTAGCCAAAAACACAGTAAAATGCAGCTTAAACAAATCGAGGTTATCAAAAGACATGAACTATGCATATGTCTAAGAAGAAAAAGCAGTCATATAAGGGGGAAGCAAGCTGTGTAAGGATTGATAGCAGCTGGGAGCATAGAGATGATATGTAGGAGCAACTTAATTTGTTTGATGCAAACATGAAAATCCTATTTCACCGTGATCTTGATCCGCCAAAACAGAAGCACAGATTCAGTCAGTGTACTCCTTTTCTTACATCACTTGTTTCAGTCAGTTGCTCTTTCCCTTGTTATACTGATACTGCAAAGAAGAACAGTCCGATCATTGCGTAGATGATTGGAGAGGTGGTGAAGCTACTCGCGAGAGTGAGTAAACTACATTTACCATTGAAATCGACTGGAAACCTACCATCATCAAGCATGATTCTTGAGAGTGAGCAAACTACATTTACCACTGAATCGGAGATGGACACATGCATTTTCTGACATGAGGGTGAGAGTTGGCACAAAGGTACAACTATTTCTTGGTGACTTGGGTGATAAATGTTTGACTTGGTTCTCTTGGACATACATGATTAAGATAATGACTACCTGACGATTTCTGTTCAGGTAAAATCTGAAGCTAGACAAGCTGAAAAGAAGTTCCTCATAATGTTACCCATCGTGATCCACTTCCCCAGCAACACTCAAGTCAAAGCCAAAGTCAGGAAAAGCTATCCACCAACACTTCGATCGCCCGACGCTAGAAAGTTGGATTGCAAGTGTCTCCCACCTTACAACTGTCTCCCACCTTACAACGATGGACGAAATCCAGGGACAAAAATATAACAATCATCAGTAAATGGCAAAGCTCAAGAGTTCCCAATAAGGATTTACTGCATCAACTCAGGTTAAAAAAATATTATCATTCTTCCTTTCCAGGCTATTCTTCATTGATTCCTAGTGGGGATTGTGGGGATACAAGTGCTGATACCATGGTAAAAATGGGAACCTTCATTTCATATTCGTGTGTAGCCGTATGTATATGGGGATTTGGCCTTTGATCTAAGCATCAATGGAACAACTCCGGAATAATACAATTGAGCCCTACCGGCGCAGCCACTCCTCTCTGATTTAGGAGACAAAGAAAAGAAACAAAAGTGGAAGAATTACAGATGGCGCGAAACGTTGGACGTATTCGAGAATCCATTAGCCATTTTCTGTGACTTCTTCTTGTAGCTCGTTAGGCTACAGTGCGGGCAAATGTACTCCAATCCATCTGTCTTTGCATAGTCCTGTCACCAAACCAAAACATGTCAAAGTGATACACTTTTAGTGTGTGTATGTGTTGAGGGGGATAAAATTTCCAGAGCATAAGTTTGAAACAAAATTATTCATTCGACAAATTTAGAGATGCTTGACATTGTGATATGAACACAATATGTGAAACTTATAGCAATGAAACCAATGGGATTACAAACCTTAAAAGTGCCTAAGCCCGGTCGTCTATCACAGCCAAAGTGGGCCCATTCACCACACAAGCCACAGTTCACCCAATCGCCGGGAGCACTACTGTTAAATTATTAGAGACCACCAGAGTCAGTGTTGGCTTTTGAGACGAGAAAAGAAACAACTGAGAATAACTGGAACAGTGTCTAATACCTGTGACACAAGAGGCAACACTCCCCGTCCACATCATCATGTGCTAATTCATACTCCAACAGGTATGTTTCATAATGCCTTTTGAGAGTATTTCCAACACCCTATAAACAATGTAGAGTAAAAATAACGATCAAAGCATTCAAAGGTTAAACAACTTGCAAAAGCAACATTATAAAATAGATAAAAAGCAAGAAACTCGTCAATTTTCTGCCTTAAAAAGGATATAGCTTCTCATTTAATATCCTAGATACAGAAGTAGAAACTTACAGTCATTCTGTTGGTTGCAGTATGGTTGCGCATTTTTGAGAAGACCTGTCCCTTCCAGTTTATGCCATTTCCCACATAAAAACCACCCCTTGAGACCACCTGGCATGAGTGATACTAGTGGCATCAAAATTGCAGAGGTATGATGCAGGATAAACGTAAGCATTGATATAAGGAAAATGGAAAGAAGGCTAAACCTCTCTGTATAAGTTGTATAGGTCCAGCCGCTTCGCATTGAGTATGGCATCTGGAAATTCTTGTATCCCTCCTTGGGGAACAAGTCGACTGTGGCCCCTAAGGATTAAAAATTGCATGACATCCTTCAAAAATTCCTCCTACAGGCAAAAGGAAGAGAATGTTAAACCGATTATATACCGGAGCTTCCTACTCATGTTAATAGGTTTCAAGAAACATACTTCTGAACAAACTTGAATTGATGGACGGTTACATTCATGCTTCTTCAATGGAAGAGGATTTAATGGAATAATCTGCTGAGCACGGAGCGAGCCTGATGTGGATTTTCTTTGAATTGCAGGGGCACGTGGCAATGAATTATGCTTCACATGGGGTGTTTGAGACACGTTATTCTGAACTTGACTTCCATCATTAACATCAGCTGGAGGCACTCCAAAAAAGGGCAACAGTTTGTGTTTCCGAGGATGAGGAATTGGCCTCATTGCAGCGATATTTGATCTCTGCCTATTCTTCACACTAAGCTCAGCAGATTTACAAGCCATTCCATGTTCAACAAATACATAGTCAGATGCAATCGGTCTCGATTCGAGGCCTGACATGGACCTTCCTTTGATAAGAGAAGATGACCATGTCGGCAGACAAGAGACGACAGTTTCTTCACTAACAAAGTCCTTAACCTGCCTTCTACAAAAGAAAAGAAGGCGATCTGCATCTTCTTTCTCAAAAGAAGCAACTGTAGTTCCCCGAATACTTGCAATGCCAAGAGTCACCAAACTACGATAAGTAACTTCAGGTGCCAGATGCTTCAGAACCTGCACCCAATAGAAAAGCAGACATGCAAATTACCATTTGGTTAAAGGAAACATGTTATAAAATGGAATAGCAAATATTTCATTTGCAACAGTCAAACAGGTATTTAGGTGGCGAAGCAGACTGCAACTTCGCATTTTGCTAATCACAAAAGATTAAATCAAGATCAAGGCCACATCAATAACTTAACAATAATAAAAAAACAGCAATAGAGAAAGCACTGAAGTCGCTCAAAAAAAAAATATTGGCTGTTGGTTCAGATCACATATGCTTAATAAAATACTAGAGATGGAGTATGGATGTCTCAAGTAGGAAATATTGTGAATGAGTAAGAATCTAGGGTATAGGAAGAAAACCTGTGCAGCCCAAGTTGGCATTCTCATGCAAACTTCAAACACAGGTGCCCCACAAGCTATGGAAACCGAATTCAGAAGATTAAGCCATGATGACTTCTTGTCATCACTATTTGGGACAGCATGGACAAGCTGGGTCTTCTCAATAAGAGCGCTCTTGATGTGGCTCTCCAATAGCTGCATATCAAGACCAATTAACTCAAGAAACAAGAAGATTAGAATCTTTACGTAAAGTGATAAAAAGTTGACTCCTACCTGATCATCAAAACAAGTTTGTGCACTACCAGACACCAACAGCGAGATATGAGCAGAACTGCAAGTTGTGATATCACAACGCATTGTTACAACACCACGAGAAAAGTTTCCAGCTTGAAGAGGTGGCGGTGCTGCACTGTAGGAAATTTTAATCCAACTGTCAGCTCACTCAGATAAATTAAAGCATAAAGAACATCATATAACTTGTAACTCATTAGGCCAACAACAGAAAGAAATGTTCTAAAATAAGCAAGAATCTCATTCTGCCAGATAATCTGGATGTGAAACATTCAAGTGTCTAAGTGCATGTAGACAGATCATCCAAACTCTGGTTTAGTTGAACATATGAATCAGTTCACTGGTGGGTCGTTGAATAAAGGAATCAGCTTATCTACATCTGTGTGCATGTTGTGACAGTGACAATAAACAGCAATTTTGATATAAATTTCAAGACAGTACTATACAACAACAAAACCGTAAGTCTCAACTATTTGGGATCAAGACAGAACTATCTGCTAGCTAATTACTTGTGAATATTACAATTACTAAGAACCTGGAGAAGATATTTACAGTTCGATCAAACCATCACTCTATTTTAAAGACAGTTGACAAGCACATTTAATCAAAACTATACCTCAGGATATGAACTTATCACACAAAATGCAATTAAGGTAGATAAATGCTAGCAATCTGATGGCACAAGCTGATTATCCATCTCATTATATCTGCAGTTATATTATCTCAGTTTGCACGACATGTCTCTCAGCCAATCTACAGGTAGTCATTATGCAGTTCATATGGGTATTGTCACGAGAATGTTTTGGTCATGTGACAATCCACATTATGCTCTGATTTGCAACGAATGGCTAAGACTAGATTCAAGTAAAAATCAGACATTCTTTTGTGTTGGTTCTTTGTCAAGACAGATGCTTAAGAAATCTTTGTATCAGATAATCCCACACACATCTCTCTTAAAATAGTACTAAAAGAGCTAGAAAGTTTTCCACTATTTGGATGTGCTGAAACAACTTTGCCTCTTACATTGCTAGTAGACACTATGCATAATAAGTGGGAAAAGTACAGGCATCACTCTGTAAAAGCTCTGAATTCAGAAAGTACAGTGACTTGGATTTGTCATGCAAACATTTGGCGAGAGATACCATGCATTTGAAGATAGTTGACTAAAAGCCTTCTATCTACTATTAAGTAATTAGTCTGTCAGTGATTGTTGCAATGACCATTTTTTTAGGCTGTCAGTGATTGTTGCAATGATCATATTTGCAAATGGCTAAATTAAAATATGCGAGTGGAAGCACAGATTGTAAGTGCCATTAACACAAGTTGCATTATGTTTTCCTCTCTCATACACAATAATATGCTCACAGGTAAAAGGTATGCAATGAAAAGAAATTAGTCCATATCTAATATGTAAATGCATACATATAAATTTAGCAACACACCACAATACTCAATTAATGTTAGTACTCATCTATTGATCCCATATTAGCTTCGGATAGAGTCATAGTACAATCTCAAGTAGCAAATGAAAGAAATTTATGGCCAGCCAAAAGACCAGGTCCAGAGAAAAACATGTGTATCGACAAATCATGAACTGTCAGAGACCACCACAGTTGATTATGACGGTGCTAAAATCTCATCATGTCAATATCAACAAAACATGGACAAAATGAAACAAGTCAACCAAGTTCCCCATTCTTAATAAACTTCATAAGCAACTGCAAGAACAGTAAGATGGGAATAACCAAACATGTATGATTTTAGGAATACATTAGAATGGCAATTCTTATCAAAATTTGTCAGTGATAACCTTGCTTCACTGTTGAAAACTTATAGTAGTACAACTTATATAACAGCATTTAGAAAGCATGGACAATGAACAAGAATTGACTGCAACAATTGAACAATTATACTGGAGAAATTGGGGAAAACCAACACAAGTCATGATTCATAAAGTGGAAATTTTTCTAGACGACTGACCATGGCAATAGGCAGAAACAAGTATACCTGACACGGTTCTGAAGTTTACTCCCACGAATCTGTATAATTAGCAAAGATGTCAGGATAGTATTATAAATAAGCTATCATACAAGAAAATTGTAACAGAATATAAATCTCAAACTCCAGGGTCCATGGTACTGCTTGTATCCCATGTCTCCCAAATCACATAGATTTTGCTGTGAGTTCAACTGCTGGTCCAACAAAAGGCCCAATCAGGACCCAACCATAGCCTAGAGAGAAAAGAAGATTTTCCCAATGTATGCATGCCCCTAGAAAGTACATAACGTTTTCCCAAAATATCCATAGAAGGATTTTTGGATGAGTGACAAGTGAAAAACACAAGATGGAAGCTAATGGATAAAAAGTTAGAGAAAGGCAAAGAATTGGCATATACTCTAGTCAATCCCTATCCAACATAGAAAACCATTGACCTAGTGTTTAGCCTTACTAATAGCTTTTTAGCATCTGTTCAAGTTAACATCATCCAAAATTCTCATGATCCTTACAAAGAAACTTACATTTGATGCTAACAAGAAGCCTCGTGGCAGGAAGAGAATAGTGGCTAATTTCAGCAAGTTGTAGATGAGAACCAACTCTATCATTTTAAAGTGTCATTATTGTAAATTAAAGACTTTGAAATAACCAATAATCAACAAAATGCTTGTTCAAGCAATTAGCGCTCAGATTCACAGTCTGTCTAGTGAGTTGTGACAATGATAGAACTTACTTCAATATTCAGCAGTGCATTTAAACCATCTTCCAAGGAGCTCAACAAACAAGCATCCTGGAAAATGAGAAAATATACCAATGAGATAAATCCCATATTTCTACAACAAAGTATAATATATAGAATCAGCTACACATGAATAAAAGCCCATACACTCACCAGAGTGCATGGCAGTCCACATACTAGAAATCTCAAGTCCATATCCTCATCAAAAATTGTCACGGAGGCAAGGGATCCATTCCCTTCGTCGGTTTCTTCTTCTCCGTCTTCAGCCAAATCCTTCTCAGGTAAAGGGATATTGATCTTTGGTGCATCTCCTAGTAGATGAGGCTCAATCTTACTTCTGAGCTTTTGGTTGCTGCTATCTGACAAAACCTGGTTGTTCCGTAGACAGTAAAGCCTAAATGATGCATGTGCAAGCTGAAAAGCATCCCATGTGTGGCTGCATGAGCTGCACCATAAGCAGCAAAACATTCAGACAATGAAATTTCATATGACAAAGTAAAAATAAGCTGCAGCCCACCACAAGCAGCAAAATTTTCAATCAGTGAAATTTCATATGATAAGAGTAAGAGCCACAAAAATGGTACCTCTGTACAACTGATAGCAATGCATGACGAAAGTAGGAAGCTGCATAAGATGAAAAGGCACTCTTCCAGTATATTACATATCGAACCCCCTACAAAAACAAATGAGGCTCATCTAAAGGTATTATACTGCGAAAGGAAGATGGAACCATTCCAAAAATTAGCAGAAGCTTCAAATTCATTAATAGGTAAAATTTTAACTAAATGCAGAAACTTAAATAAAAATAAACAGCAAAAAACTATCATAGGACTTGTGGAATAGAAAAGACCCAATTGTCGAGCATCAATACCATCAAAGAAAATCTAGATATCAAGAGTAAGCAAGATATGCACCTATGTATTGAGGCAAAAAGAAGTAGAAAATCTAACATACATTCCAGAACACTACCTTAGAGTGAAAAGCTTGCGCAATCTTTTCACCACTTGGAATCTCCAAGTAAACCTGCAATAATGTTTCAGATGAAAAGCTGTCATAAACAATCAGAAAGTACCAATTTAAAAAAGAAAGAACATGCTACTGAAAAAATATGCTAGCATACGTGAATAATCATATAATACTGAGAATCCTAACAGTGGAACAAACTAAAGAAAAACCAGAACAAAGCAACTGTCAACAGAAACATGAATGAATAAGGAAATGCATAGGGAGAAAGAACATTCCCACAAACAGAAATGACAAATAACAATTGCAACCTAATTTGCTATGCAGCAGGATGGATACATTGCATAGATTACCTACTAAGAATTACACCCAGCATATTAAAATTCTGTGAACACAAAGGAACATGCAAGAAATAATCTCAGAGAACAAATTAAATTAACAATACAAGAGAAACTTCCTCACATAATTTGCATGACCAACTGATCTCAATTATAGATCAGGCCAATGCAGGTATAATATCAACCAAGTCCAATCTCATAACCAACTTTCGATCAACCCAGTGAATCAAATCTAATTTCCATTTGATTTTCAGCCAATCCGGATGCATTATTTATGGATCCTAATCATTTTCAGTAATTTCAACAGGAAAAGGAAAATAGTCCCAAGATCTGATTCATGCCAATCAAACCCATTGCAGTCCTAAAATTCTTTGATCGATCCTTTACAACTTAAAATCATGAAAGCAACTTCTTTGCTTCCAAAGTTAAGGCTGCATATATTCACCCTCCGACAAAGGTGTGAGCTTTCTGTACTAAAGCCGTTCTTGTAGATTGAATGATCTTACAGTAACTGGACATTCAAGTCTTAAATAAGAATAGGAATTTCTAAAGCCAAAGCCTCAACCATCAATATATTTATATAATTGTTCTTCTACATTGGGCCTAAATTACTGACACTTACTATCAAAAGGTGGCAATTTATGCAGAAGTGAGAAATAGAGAACCAACAAAGACCAATGACCCAGAAACTTGAACAAATCAGTGGAACTAAAGATAATATAAACATGATCCTCATGTCAAAATGGCGTAACGGAGTAACGAGCTTATTTCTGAGATTTCCATGTTCCATCTCAGGTTATGCAGGAATCTAAATGACAGAAATATAACATGAAAAAGAAACTGGATTTGCCAATAAAGAAGTTCTGAGCATCAAGAAGCATCACACACACCTCGTGCACTTAAGCGATGGTGTAATGCTTGCCATGGGCAGTAATAAGTATCTAATTTTATCACTCATGGTTATGATCTCCCAACCTTCTTTCTATTTCTCGAGAATGGTTCTAGAACAACTCTTAAACATTCTTTTATGTAAAAGCAAAAAGCAAAACCGTTAGCTAAAAATTCAGGAAACTAAGATAAATTATAGTCTTTTTAAAATGTAGCAGCTGACAGGTATACTAAAACTAGTCACCTGAAACCACATATAACAAGATGGATAGGGCATAAAACACTTGATGATTACTACGATGTTATTACGCTAGAACATGATCATAATAGTTTGAAGAAGCAAATGTGAGAAAAAAATTTGTATCATCCAACCTAATCATAAACATTTTCAAAAACAGTGAACTATAGATTTGCATGTAATAATCCCCAAAAATATCTACAGGCAACAACAGGCTTTAGCACAAGTCCAATATAAGCAGATGCAAAGACATAATAGTACAACTTCTGACATCACCAGAATAACGAGAAATATTATATTGGCCGATAACCAGTAGCAAAGAAATGGTCCTACGGGAAATACATATAATTATAAAATTACAACTACGACAAACAGACATAAGTCAATAAACAGTACACAGCAGGAACTCATGCTGAAATATGTCTACTACAAACCTAAAGAACAGTTACCCTGTCAACCAGGTAGATATTGAATAATAAGGAATAGATATCATTAAACAGAGAATCAGACAATTCACACACCCAGGCAAGAAAAAAGATACATGAAAACACCAAAATAGAATAGATATCAATAAACAGAGAATCAGACAATTCACACACCAAGGCAAGAAAAAAGATACATGAAAACACCAAAATAGCTTACGATGGTCGGTAATGGAGGACTAATAAATGAAGTAAGCATCTCAGAATCAGACACATCAACTCCTCCCCAGACTAGCGAGCCAATTTGCTCTTCATTTTCGAGTTGTTCCCCTTGAAAGTACAGAATATTGGGCTGAACTAATTTCTGAGCTTCACTAAATCTATCAACTGTAGGATTAATGAGTGTCTGGACCTGCATTCAAAGAGAAAAATAACAATTTTTTTAACCAGCAATCCATACCTAAAACCAGAACCCCCCAAACTTTGTGGAAAACAAATGGAACGAAGACGTGAGAAGAACTAGTAACCTCTAATCGCCCAGATGACACGAGTTCGGGAAAGGGATACTGAGGCCGATTCTTCGCATCCCCCCTTCGTCTATCTGCAAATTGCCCGCACAGCACAGCCAGGAGGATACAGTTCTCTCTCCCGTAACCTTGAGGTTGTGACATCGTTCGCACCTCAAACTAACAAATCTTCCATCTTTTTCCCCAATACTGTAACCCTAAATCCACCAAAAAGAACCCTCAAGATTAAATCAGAAGTGAAAAATCAAAGGAACCAAACAACCCGACACAAATCCATCAAGAACTGAAAAAAATCCGTCAAATCCAACACCAGACGGTTCGAGAAAAACAAATCCCTCGATGAGAACCTAAATCATCTTTCGGGTAGGAAGGAGAAAGCTTACCGAATTCCGGAAATATGAAGGAATCGACGACCTTTCCGACAAGGAACGCCTCCGGAGCTCGCGAACAACCCAGAAAAAAGAGGAGGATAGGAGGAAGAGTAAAGTACCGACGAGGGGTAAACCAAACCCTAATGCACCGCTATGGCAAAAAAAATCCGAACTCTATAAATAAAAATAAATTAGGACTTATACTACTTTCTCATAGGCAAAGGGGGTACGACGACAACTATTTGTATTCCCTCACCTCAAATCTTAATCACAACTCACCACAACCCCAATCGACCACAAAACACGAGCCCATCCGCCGTAAAAATCCCGCCTTTCGTGCCCATCAGGCTCTGACAAGCCGAGTCAAAACACAAGCAAAACAAAAAAGGTGGGCGATTCGAAGAGAGAGAAAGAGGGAGAGGCGAGAGATTGGGAAACTATAAACAAACAATTAAAAGATCGCCACAGGCACCAACTTAATAATAATCCTCAGAATCTCATTGCCAGAACTGGAAAAAGGGGGAAACCGTAAAAGGGGCAAACGAGTGAATTCGGACGCCAGGAAGCGATAAATTCCACAACAGAGACCAGAAGAATCGCGAGTGCTCGATTGGAATCCGTAGAACCAACCGACACGATGATATCAACATCCGAAGGCGTCAAAAATAATTACTTTTGGGCTCCGCGGCTGTACCATCGGCAGAGCAATATAATTAGTAGGAAATTAAAAGAGAGACAAGGCGGGATTTTGAAGGGCGAGGAGGATGGGAGACGGACGCAGACACCGAGAGAGGGTTTGGGATTGGGATCGGGATCCGAGTGTGGGGTTTCTTTTGCGCTTCTTTTTCTTGCTTTTGGTGCTTTGGTGGATGCGATTCATGACGACTAATAACATCGACCTGCCGGTGTCTGCCGCTTAGGCTGCACGAAGACCGATCTTTGTCGCTCTCCGCGGTCGATCCATCGATCGATTTCGCGACCCGGATCGAACGCGCGGTGTGGGGTTTATGGGCCGCGCCCGCGGGTGCGGAGATCGCGGCAAAAGTTGTTCTCGTCGAGGCGAGCTGCCTCTCTTCTGGGCTTGGGTCTACGGAGATTGAAACGCACGTGCCAAGACACCATCCCTCACGTGTCTTATATATATATACATATATAAGATTTAGAATATGTTCGATAAAAATCTTTTGAATGTTTAAGTTAGCATAAGATATATATATATATATAGTGGGCCAAGTGAGTCGTGAAATTAAATAAATAACATATTTATGAGATAGTTATATGATATCGTTGATCACTATCGAACTCTTTTTAGAAGAATTATAAAAATCTCAAAAATACCTAAAAAAATTGAGATAGTATTTTTGCTTTTTAAAACAACCTGAATAGAAAATTATCAAAAATACTCTAAAAGATGAGAATTTATCTACTTGTAAAATAAAACGAATAGCGTAATTTAATTCAAGATAAGTGTAATAATAATAGAAAATCGTTTCTACGGGTGCGATCATACCAGCACTAAAGCACCGGATCACATCAAAATCTTTACTACCATATCATTATTTTGAATTAAACCTTTCTATAATATTTATTAAATAAAATAAAAAAAATATTTATATTAATAAAATTTATATTTAGTCCAATTAACCGGTTTAGATTTGAGTCAATAAAATTATCTGGAACCGGTTCGGTTGACTCGACCCACACAAAAAAAATAACGATTATTAATGCACTCGACAATTTCTTGCAATTGCGTTGGCCCAATCGCAGCCTTTATGCCATTAATTAGCAACCCGATGTGAAGCCCATGGTGGCCCATCGTAGAGCCCTGCACAATCTTTACAGCAGCACATCTGGAAAGTGGACGGCACTGATGAAAGTTTGGTTTGAAGATGATCTTGATGAATGACTCAGCATGAGCACTCCAACTCAAACTGTTCAAGCTTTTGGGTAAAAGATGCATCACTCTTTAACTCCCACAAGGCTGGTTTGCAGAGTATAAACAAAATGTACATGTCATTGCTAAGAGGGAATGATACTATTTGATACAATAAAGTTTAGGGCATATGACACCTTGTTTCACATCTTTTTACAAATAAATAACATGTAAGCAAAACAACGAATTGAGGTTGTGGTCTAGAAATACTAATAAGATATAGGAGAGGACTGATGTAAACCCAAAAAATGTGGGGAATCACCCATTATACAGCATAGCATTTACAGGAACAGCATGTCATGAATTTTGCGATGCACCTAGCAGATTATCTTGGAAAAGATCAGCCTGCGACTTGCTAGGGATGATCATAGGAGGTGACCATTGGTCCGGAACCACAAGGAAATACGCCGACATTGCTTTTCGGAAACGCTTTTTGTATTGCTTGGGTGAAATCACAGTCGGAGATGCATCTTTTGGCCCCCCTAATATTCCCGAAGCTTTTACCCATGTCTCCAGGTGCTTGTCCCATGTATACTGCCTCATGAAATCAATGATCCCAACAACCAGCTCATTCTTGTTCTCATCCACGCCCACCAGTAAAGAGTAATCCATCACATCGATGGACTGCCAACAACAGTAAAAGATGTTAAATTGTTGCAAATACAGAAACATTAGGTAAGAAAAGTGTGCCGAGTTGTAGAGAAAAAATGAACATTTGTTGTCTAAGGGGAAACAGAAATACACAATCATTCCATGATAAAATAAAGCACAATTTACCCCCTAAATGAACTCCTTTAATGGGACACAAGTTAAAGACTCATATAATGTGACCATCCAACAGAATGCAACAGCTGACTAACCAATACATTGGGCCTCGAGATTCACACACAGCTGCAAACCTCAGGCTCACACATTTGAACTTCATGATGTTGATAGCAGATTGACAACCAAGAAAGGTTATATCTTCAAACATTCTAGATTTTGTAATGGACCTGACAGACGAAAGATCCACTGGCTTGGCAGAGAAAATTTGTTTGCCAACAACATTTTCAAATTTTAAGCATGGTTGTAATACTTGCTGAATCATATTGACATATCCCCTTGATATGTTGCTTAAGCTAAGATAACAACAATGTGCATCAGTTCTATATCATGTTGTACTAATGAATAGAGTTTGGTTTTGTACAAATTACTGAATGGTGGATGAGAACAGTGGCTTATACATATGTCCAATCCAGTTGAGAGCTTCTAAGGAGCGAGTCCCTGTGAAGTCAGCAAGCTTATCTAATTGGAAGAAAGAGACCAAAGGACAACATGAGAACGTAGGAGCATCAATTTTCTGAAAGAAAAGACTGGGAAGTTCACACTTCAGAGCCAGTTGAACATGTGCATGAACTAAGTAAACTGAAACAGCAATATCTAGTGATGGCACATCACTCTGCCGTTTGAATTGCTTAGTTTTCAGAAAACTATCCCATAGGGAACTCATTAGTGTAGCTAATATCCAAACAATATGCTTGTAATATATGACACCATTTTAGTATGTTTCATCTGATTGTAGCAGTTCCAGCTACTCTAAAGTGTTTATCATTCATCTTACCCATGTGTGGAACTTTTTGGAGCACAAGAAGTGTTAAATAGGCAATAAAGAAGACTGGTAGGATAACTATTACCAAAGTGAAAATTTTGTACATATCTACAAGAATGAGGAAATTACTTCAAAAAGAAACAAAGTCTGACCAAGTCGGTAGCTCCATTATCAATGGTAAGTTCTTCCCTCCCATGAAACATGAAAAATTAATTTCCAGAACTTTGAGGAACTAAAGAAGAAATTTTCATTTTTGGCACTAGATGAATTATAAAGTTTTTAGTGGTTTTTGGTGGTTTAACATCTTCTAATTATGGAACCTAATAATTAAGAGAAGTAATAATGCCTTCACAAAGTAAAGAAGATTAGAAGAGATTGCGTGGGCCTCTGTTAGAAGAAATGGCCAACATACATAGAAAGAGAAAAACTGGTAATAGGGCATGAGAATATGTTATTATTTAAACCTTTTGTACCACGTATACAATAGTAAGCTACTGCATTTTTTTTGTATCGTATGATAATACTTACTCTTAAATGAATTATTATTCAATACATCTGAAGTTATCTTTACACTGTTTGTTATCTTTTACAATTGATTTCATGTTTTTTAGAAAGTTAAATATGCTATGAAATCCAAAGGTTATAATATATTTTAGCATATGAAATTTTTATATGTTATTAAATTTTATTTTTTTAATAATTGCTATTATTATTTTCTACATTTTTTGTTATTAAATTGTGTCTTAATTGATTCTTATCTCATCAACTCCATCCAGATTTTTATTTGTCCCAATTATATCTTCCCTACTCAATCCCAATCGAGCAAACCATCCCCTTAGTATGAATGGTCTTTGCGAAGGAAGCAAGTGGATCAAATAGAATGATCAAGGAAAATGCCAATAAAGGTACAAATTAAAGTTTGGATTGTTGTCTTTCATCAATGGATTGCAAATACATGATACAGATGCACTTTATTGTTCTACAAAGCCAAATGTTGATATATTGTGAACTTCTGATTGGAACTTGTATCAATTTAGTGGTTGATCTAGTCAAGAACAAATTACAATGTAAAGAGTGTTAGCATAAGGAACAAAAGGAATGACAGGTCTACTATTTATTGCATAACAAGCTAGATAAACTTTATAGTAAATGCCATTAAGATAAAACCTTAGGCAAAAGTATTTTTCATGTCAACTCAATTCTCAATAGTATATCTATTTTTCTATATATAATGTCATGGAGATAAGCTACAATCCTAAGGCAAAGTATTACTCATGAGACCTCAAAGTATGGCCAAGATCTCCTATGACATGGTGCTGATAAATTAGGAAGTGAACAAATTCTTGTCGGCTGGAACCTTGTGTGTAAAGGAGAATAATTTGAAGGTTTGTGAATCATCAGTGTTAATAAAGTTGTTTAAGGTCAAATATTGGGAAATGGCAGAAACACTGTCTCAAAGTGATCAATGGGCAAGTTACTTTTGATTGCTCAGTCTCCACTAGTCAACAATATCACTTGGTATCAAGTTTCAGGTATGATATGTTGTTGAATGGCCATGTTCAGCCATTAGCCTTCACAGAACTATAAATCATGCATAGGATTACATTTCTTTTTTGCAGCTTTGTTGAAATCTTTCAGTCAGATAATATGTATTGTCTACTATTTATTGCATAACAAGCTAGATAAACTTTATAGTAAATGCCATTAAGATAAAACCTTAGGCAAAAGTATTTTTCATGTCAACTCAATTCTCAATAGTATATCTATTTTTCTATATATAATGTCATGGAGATAAGCTACAATCCTAAGGCAAAGTATTACTCATGAGACCTCAAAGTATGGCCAAGATCTCCTATGACATGGTGCTGATAAATTAGGAAGTGAACAAATTCTTGTCGGCTGGAACCTTGTGTGTAAAGGAGAATAATTTGAAGGTTTGTGAATCATTAGTGTTAATAAAGTTGTTTAAGGTCAAATATTGGGAAATGGCAGAAACACTGTCTCAAAGTGATCAATGGGCAAGTTACTTTTGATTGCTCAGTCTCCACTAGTCAACAATATCACTTGGTATCAAGTTTCAGGTATGATATGTTGTTGAATGGCCATGTTCAGCCATTAGCCTTCACAGAACTATAAATCATGCATAGGATTACATTTCTTTTTTGCAGCTTTGTTGAAATCTTTCAGTCAGATAATATGTATTGTCTACTATTTATTGCATAACAAGCTAGATAAACTTTATAGTAAATGCCATTAAGATAAAACCTTAGGCAAAAGTATTTTTCATGTCAACTCAATTCTCAATAGTATATCTATTTTTCTATATATAATGTCATGGAGATAAGCTACAATCCTAAGGCAAAGTATTACTCATGAGACCTCAAAGTATGGCCAAGATCTCCTATGACATGGTGCTGATAAATTAGGAAGTGAACAAATTCTTGTCGGCTGGAACCTTGTGTGTAAAGGAGAATAATTTGAAGGTTTGTGAATCATCAGTGTTAATAAAGTTGTTTAAGGTCAAATATTGGGAAATGGCAGAAACACTGTCTCAAAGTGATCAATGGGCAAGTTACTTTTGATTGCTCAGTCTCCACTAGTCAACAATATCACTTGGTATCAAGTTTCAGGTATGATATGTTGTTGAATGGCCATGTTCAGCCATTAGCCTTCACAGAACTATAAATCATGCATAGGATTACATTTCTTTTTTGCAGCTTTGTTGAAATCTTTCAGTCAGATAATATGTACAGCATTACCAAAGATGGAGGTAGGAAAATAATGGTATCTTCATGACCAAATCTTAGTAAAATTTGAGAGGATATGAGCTTCATCCTTGCTTGATGCCAATTCATCTGAAAATTGAATGGCTGGTATTTGATAACTCAATGTTAACAAGAACTTTACAAAAGAAAAAAGGAGCAGTGAGTAAAGATGTGTTTGCAGCTTCATTATTGACTTTCAGTCATTCAGATTTGTTTCTGAGCAGGATATTGTTGTCTGATGATGTTATTGATGAGGGGCAAAAAAAAAAAACTACTAGTCATCCTTCTTTTTTTCTCTCTTCTTAGCCTTACCCAAATAAATATCAGATTTATATCTATTTTCTGTTTACTTGTAGAAACAGGGTGGGTTCCATTATTTCTTTGGAAAGAAAAAATTATAACTCTTACATAACCCAAATGATAAAGCAAATGTTTCTTGTTATCTTAAGCCATGTGATAGCCAATATTTATGAAGGTAAGAAACAAATATTAATCAATATTTATGCAGGTAAGAAACAGATATTAAACTGAAACTACCTACTCACCGCAAGAAACGCAGTGTCGTTCCATACAGCCCTTTCCAGAAGTCTCTTTGCCTTGTTTCCAACAAAAATTGGAGAAGTAGGCATTGCCTCAATCAAATTTTGATCAAGAAGTACTTTATTGTTACCACTTAAATCTGCATTGTACCGTGACCTTGAAGAGCCTTTGAGATCATATAACCATTTCACATTACGTCCAAATAAAAGGTTCTCCATTACTAGTACATCCATCCTTGACTCTTTTCCACCCTTCAGATTTTTAACTGCAACCTACATCAAAAGACCCAACAAGCAAGCTTGTTTAATGAAGAACGACGATGATACAACTTACAGATAAAATAGTGATCTGTTACTTTGTAGAGTTGACATATTGAAACCAATATGTTAGATTTTGAGTCAATTAACAGAGAGGGGTAAGGATGCACTTCCAACCCTCCTTAGGTTCCTTATCGGTGGGAGCCTCATTCACAAGGTTGCCATGTTTTCATAGTTCAACATCAATGTAAAAATTATAGAACTGATAGAAGATTAACCGAAGAGACAGTCATATATTCAGTTTTCCTGTATGTCAAAACTTTTGGCTATTTATATGGGTCTAAGGAGAGTTTTTTTTTTTGTGACAATTAGTTTAACACTTCAAACACAATAAATGTTAAGGGTTAAATTAACTCGGTCATAGGGGTTTAACTCGGATGAACAGGATGGGTTAAAATAATCGTATTTCATTATCGATATTCCAGCCTTTGGCAACCAATCACACAAACAGGGTTATGATTAAATAGCTGGATGAGGATAATCTAACTCAGGATTACTTAATACAAAACAAAAACAGCATAAGATGATAAGATTAACAATAATTTCTCCAATACTAAAAGAAATTAATTGAAGCAAATATGCATGCCTCCTTGATAATTCTAGAGTATCAAGAAAATCAAGTGTATCAACGTAAGAGGTCCACTTGCACCTCAATACTATTATTTTTACACTAACTCAAAGTATCTAAAAAGTTTAGTATCCTTGATCAATAGTTATCATTAAGACTTAAACTCTAACTGGTAATCTGATAAAAATTTCCAGATTGTTTGTCCTGATGACTACATAAAGAATGTCCACAGCAAACTTTGCACTAATGTAGGAGATAAAGAACAATAAGGCATCAATAATTGAAACAGCCAAAAGAAGCTCCAGGATGGGAACCTTGGGTGAAATTCAACTAGCAGCTTACATCAGCCACTTCGCCATAAGGAAGATCAATTATTACAACTATTGGGTAATTTTTTTTCACCAAAATCATACCTACTCTATAAGACAGACATACGTACAAAATGATCACATCGACCATAATTTTATCAGACATAATTGTTGACATAGTAAACTCGAAAAACAAACATGAAATGGCTCGGCATAACTTATACCTGGTAGATGCCCAGAATCTTTGCCAGGCATGTTGGGCTCCCCGTACTTATTGAATCTGATAGATATTTAAAATACTCAGGGGCGAATTTGATAAATGATTCTAACTCTGTCTTGGTAACTTGCTTTATAATGAACCTATCATCCAGTGACTTAGCAAAGAAGACATTGCTCTTCCCACCCTGTGCTCCCCATTTCTTACATCGACTGAGAGACCTTATAAAATCAAGTTCAGACGGACAGCAAGTTCTCCTTAAAGAATCAAAACATTTTGCATAGTAACATGTTACAGTATATCTAACTTTCCCATGAGGCCCATTGACAGCAAAAGAAACTCTAACATGCACTGATTTAGAAGATGCAAGTGGATCTAATATCAGGGAGCTCTTGCTACCATAGATGGATGAGGTGCTATCATCAAATGATCCAAAACTTCTAAAGCTTTCAAGTGTAATGTCCTCAACTGATTGAAATAGATGAGGGTTTCCAGAATCTTGAGTCAAAAAGGAAATTGAGGATTCCCTGCCATCTCTGTACTTCTCAGGCTCATCAGATATCTGAAAGTGATACTCGGGACAAACAAGAGCATAAGATATGGCACTGGTCGGTTCATCGTCATAAATTGGGATGACAGTATCATCCACCCCAGTGGGAAGCAGCCTTGCCCAGCCCTGCTGCATGAACTCCTTAAACAAAGAAATATATTCAGGATGGTACTCAATTAGGGCACTATCACAATTCTTGTTAAGAGAAGCATACAGGTCAGAAAATAATGATTTAATCAAAATTGATACTTCTGCACACTCTACTGATCTAGGTGGCATCATAGGGGCACAAAGGTTGTTCGGATCAGTGATAATGCTTTCCTCAGAATTCTCGGAAGCTGAAATTGCAGGCGTGGCTTCAACCAAGGTTAATGATTTTGATTTGCTTGCATCTACCAGTGTAGGACCATTTTCACCTCTCCATTTTGCATCCAAGGTGTCTGAAAGATCAGCCATATTTGGGAAATGCCCATCAGAGAGAACCTTATGGACACCAAGATCAGATTCTAAAGAATCAGATTGATCACTAGCATTTGTGCTGGTAGACAGAAGTTCGGTTTTCTTGACATGTTGTTGATCTACATTTTGCTGATCTGAAGCAGGTTGTTTATATTGGTCATATCCATCTTTAGTTCTGGTCCCATTAAGGGATTCAGCAGCAGTAGAAACAGAAGCATCAAAACTTATGAAGCTTCTTTGTGCCCTAAGTCCGAGATCCTCATTATTTCTGGTCATGAGAAATTCATGAGGGTTGCTAAGTGAACCTGCAGCAAATTTTAGACATTTATCCCATACATAGGACTTCAACAGCAATTGCTTTTGTAGCTTATTGACATCAAGAATATCAATAAATGGCTGCCCCTTCCTTGAGTCCTTTCTAGTTACTTTCTGTTTAGATTCCTGCAATGAGTCCAATTGCAATTCAAACATATCCACTTGATAAGGCCAAACTTTGATAAAGAAATGAAAAAAAAGAAACAAAAGGGTTGTGTTTCTTCACCTCAAACTCTGCCTGCTCTTTCTGAAGAATGGCTTCAAGTTCAATTATGTTTCTTCTTGATTCAAGTACTTCAGTGTTACCATCATGAGAAACAGTTTTTGATATTTTTTCTTCAACTTGTCGCAATGAATTGTATACTGCAGTGAAGAGATCATTTGTAGTCTTAAATACCTGTCACATTATGTTAACATAATTAATTTCTAGAGAGACAAATAATCCAGCAGTAACAAGAAGAAAAATAATTGGTGAAAACCTTAGTTGCTTCTTCTTGTACCCACTCCTGATGCTGACAGTTGAAATCCAGTTTTGAGGGTGGCAGGTAGACAGAGTGTACATTAATCGACGCATACTTGAAACATGCAACCATTTCGCCGGATCTGCTCATGTTTTAGACTTGCATCAGCAAATGAATAAGAGCAGGTTTTATCATTTCATGATAAAGGACGAATAGAGGGAAAAACACAAATACCCATAAAAACGTAGACAATCCCTGTGAAGAGAATGACCACAGCTGGCTACTCTACTCGCAGCAGCATGATTTGAAAAGCTAAGCTCCAAAAATTTACCAAACGACAAACCCCAGGCAGCATCAGACATTACAATTCTCCGAGTCGGGGGAGGTAGCCCATTGACTCGAGGACAGCGTAGGCACCTGTGCCACATCCATATCTTGCCATCGCGTTCTCCAGTCAAATGAAACTCCTGCAGCTTCCTCACAGATATTGTCAGACTGCCTTGGAGATGAGTATAACAATAAATGTGAGCTTCTGATGGCATCTCACAGGACCGACACCGATAGCTCTGACATATATAGCAAATACAATGAGTATCTAGTAGGCAATTTAATTTTTAGTAGACAAATCACTCTATGTACATACAAAAACCTGATCAAACAAATGGTCACGTAAGTATCTCCCCAGAGGCTTGTCAAAGCTGCCATAATATTTAATGCGGAATAGATGTGCACGCTCGCAAACAGTCCCCTTCCACACACAGCGCGAAGATAGAGAAACCAGAATGCTCTGATGATCAGAAGGAGATGGTGAGAATTCTTCCTTTGAAAACATGTGCTCGTTCCTTGGATTATCTTGATTTGAGGTCCCTAAATGTGAGAAACCATGTTGCATTTTTATCATTTTGGTTTCATCTGTTTGCACATCACAACCCACTCTTCTACCACTCTCAAGAGTTTCTAGATCGCCATGACAGCTGGATGTTGGGACTGGACAATGGAGAATTGTTTCATTACCATTTTTAGTGAATTTGGTCTCATCCTCCTTCAAAAATCTTGATTTAATCTCTTCTCTAGTGTAACATGAAGAATCACCAAAGAAAGAGCTTGGAACTGTTCCTGAGTGAGACAAAGAAATGAAAGGATCCAAACTTTGCTGTTCATCAAAATGATTGATTTGGTTACCTCTATCAACAGGCAGATCATGCATATTGAAAGATCCAGCAACAGAGATAGAAGCAGATCTGAAGCAATGGGAAGTATGATTCTCAGAAGAAAATGGTAATTCTACTAGTCCAGACTCTCGAGAGTTGTCAAATCCTAAGTTGGGATCTGATTTATTAGATTGCGACTTTTCAGCAGAAGAGCTTGTATAACCAGGGATCATGGATATAGATCTATTGACAGTCGACGGTTTCTCTGGCAGTGCTACAGTGATTGGAGATTTCAACAGAAGTTCTGGGAGAGAAGCCCCTTCATCTGCAAGAAAACATGTTTCCAATGCCAAATGATATGCTGCAAACACTCCATATTGGACAACATGTTTGACTTTCTTCAGTTCATCACCATTAGAACCCTTGAGCAGAATCTACAAAACAAATGAGTCAAGATAACACACATCTTTAATAGTTTATGAATCATATGTCTCCTAGTTATGCGAATACTGTGTGCTTATATCGCCATATAACTAAAAGAAGCATCAAATTGTCCTTAATTTTCTATTCCTTAAAAAACAAGACGTCCTTATCCGAGAGAAAGTATACTTCTAAAAAGAGCTCAGTAGAGGCTCAGCGCATTTAAGCGACCATATAAGCGGTGCCCGAGTAAAACAATATTCTCATCATGTGATTATTGTTCTGATGAAATCTGCAAATTGCTTGCTGAAAGAGTTCATCAAAATTCAGGAGCATCAACGATAATTGATGATTAATTTTCATCACTTATAACTGAATAACAACCAATAACTAAAATAAAAGACATGAAAGTTGAGAAGTTACCGTACAACCCAAGGGCTTTGGGCATCCCTGAAAAAACATCAATGTCTTTAGGAGTTTCTTTCCCCCTTGTCCAGCACTGCCATGCTCTTCAAGAAACTTGTCCACATGAAATGAGTCACAATGCCCCAGCTTGGGAGATGAAAGATGGTCAATTGAAGGGACTATCTGAGCACCAGTACAGCGTGCTATACGCTCCAAGAGTGGCCTTTTGATATTCAAAACAAGTGAAATGTTTTTAGCAAGAAGATAATCTTGAGCAAAACGAGAAACTGATTTCTCTACCAAAAGAACATTGGGATGGTGAGCATCTATCTTTGCAACTGCCATCTTCAAATGATCCATTTCCTGGAAAGAACAGAATAAAAAATGGCAACAAAGAATTTCTCTCTAAGCATATATATAGCATAAATCACTCAATACACACAAGTTAAATTGTAAAACACATGCTATTAAAAGTAAGGGATAAACAAACCTGCTGCAACAATGTATCAAAACTTGAGAGCAAATTTGTCACACGCTGATATTCAAGAGCTCCACCAAGGAGAAGGAATCGGGGTTTCTCAATCTTTGACAACATACGGCGGTGAGCCACATTCTTCTTGCACACAACTCCTTTCACCACCATGCTAAAAGATAAAAGGACAAGGAACACTAATTAGCATCAAGGCATTTCCCAAAAATAAAATAATATATGAGTTACACAAAACAACTATGAACTAGTCAGATTTTGATAATAATCCTGAAACAACAATATGATAATCAACTGCATTTCTGTTATAGAGAAGGCTCAGTTAAAACAACCAGTAAAATCAATTGATCATCAAAGCAGCCATCAAAAACATAAACCAATAGCCCAGATATCAAACTAAATGAAACATTGCAGAACATCAAATTACCTATCACTGCGACGCCCACAAGCTAGGCACTTGACCTTCACATACAACCCAGGGTCCATGCCTCCACCACTGCTAGTGTCCGGTTTTAGAAGGGTTGCTGCTTCCCATGACAAGGATGTTATGATATCTAGCCAATTCTCTTTACCATCTTCTTCACAGATAGATATATTTTCTACTTGAAGAAGTTGAGCTACTAAAGCCCTAAAATGCCCATCAACAACACTTTTCATGGCTTTCTTGTGTTCCTCACTTGATCGATCTCTGCTTCGATGCTCACGACTTCCAAAGCTATTTGATGAACGCAGATAATGCCACTCTCCTGTGGCATCCTCCTCATCATCTTCAAACATAACAGCTTCTTTCTCATCTTCTTCATCTTCAGGCTCAGGAGGGAGCCAAAGTTGCTGATTGTTCTCAAAGTCCATAGTCTCTGCATCAGTGCTATCCACACCATATATGGCAGAAGAAGCATTACATTCAACATTATTAACAATACCTTGTTCTTCCACATTTCCAACACCTAAAGAAACATGGAATTCAGAGTTTTCAGGAACTGGAGAACAAATATCTTCAGTGCCAATAGTTCCTTCAGCAGAAAGCATTTTACTTGATCCATAACTCTGCTCAGATTCATCAAAGTCAACTGGGTCATAAAATTCATCAGAGTTGCGTAACCTTTGTTCTTCTGAGTCCCATTGACATGCTCCATAGTCGTCATCATCATCATCATCATCACTCCTGTAACCATAGGAAAACTACAAATTTAAGTGTCAATTGCCAAAATTAATTATTGACATCCTGAACAGTCCATCTTCTTCATCAACATTTAGAAGTTAGAACATCATATAAAAAGGATGTAAGTTCAACAGAAGAAAGTAACTGTGATGAATTGATGAAAATAATAATAAACAAAAAAAAAAAAGAACTTTCTGCAGTATAACATGATCTAGATGGGGACGGTAATTCCTGTAGGCACCAGAAAATACAAGGTTCAAGAACAAGTTAGCACAAACATTTGAGAACTTTGACAAGTTCAATTCAATACATGAAATATGAACTTCTAAAGAAGTGAGAGAACACAATGGCAGCCATGCTCTCTAGCGAAGCACACTCAATAACTCATGGAACAAAAGTGTCAGGTGACATCTTCAAAGATCTAATATGAGCTCATGAGCTTCATGGATTATGTCAAAGATGAGATAAAAAGTATCAGATCATTTAAGCAGAAATTTCAAAAACACGTAATAATTTTATATTGCATATTGATCTAATACAGGAATTGATCAGATTTATCGTACAATTTTTATTTCATAAAATATATTTATTAATTTATGTATTTCAGGTAAAAAAAAGGGCATAATTTTGGGCATCTGAGTTCGCAGACTCAATAAGAAAAATCATGTATCACTTTGAGGTGTTTCAACTAAAACTGTTGCTAAACATGAAAAAAGATGTCCAAAATAGACTTGTTTTGATGCTGTTATTGTGGTTTTTTTTCTTTTTGTCAGACTATATAGAGACATCCTAGACATGCTGGATCTAAAATTGCGCTAACCATCACTGCAAAGTCCTGAAAGGATTAAAAAACAATTATAGTTTATAATACTTTAGCTAGAAGTTTAGATTATTCTAAACTCAATAATCTAACATCTAGATAATATTTAGGTTTCACAGTTTTTGGCCTATGCCCTCATTGTGAAGAGGTTGCTATGTGATTTGGGGGGAACTGTCTTCATAAGTTATTTCTTAAATCACTAACTCTTCTAGCTTCCTTAACTCGAAACTGTGCAACTTATATCAATTTGTTAGCCCAAGCTGTACATTGTGAAAAGACTCATTTCATTTTGGTTCAGCAGTGGCACTGGCTACTAGCCACTTGAAAACAAGAGAGGAGTTTTTCAAAGGTTGAACAAGCACAAAATACAACAGCATGTCCCTTCAGATCACCAATTGCCTTTGAGGTTTTACCAATCCTATAGTTTGTCTAATCTTCTCACAGAGCCTTCTCAGCATTGAATAGAACTCTAAAACCAAACATAATGTATGAGGCTTCGATGATATCATGAGAACATGAGAAGAAATGCTATCTTGTGGAGATGCAAAACATGCATGAATATCAAAAAAGTATGTTATTACTCACTGTCAAGCATATTTATGCAGATATCAACCTGTTTGACCTACAAGCCCAGTCCAATGAAAAGATATATCACGATGCAGATAATGCCATTGAGAACAGAATTGCACCTGTTCAAACAAAACCTAAAGTGAGTCGGAGAACGATCGCCTTTATCCGCCAAAGAATCCATGTTAGTTTCTGCTATCAGCATGTCTTCCTTGTCATGGCAGGTCTCCAAGTGAACAGACTGACTGGGACTGTGGGCAGGACCATAAGAGGCTTGCTGGTAAGCTCCACTTGAACATGTGCATGAAACTGCTGTTGACGTAATGCTATTACCAGTAACACTTGACTTGGTACTAGCCAAACTTGTAGTGGAAAGAGAAGGACTAAGTTTTGGGCCTGATGGTTGACCTTCATCCCTTGAGGCTGTTACATCCTCCCACTGCTTGAAGCAAAAAGTGCACACACGAATCAGCTCTTCCTCTCTGAAATTCTCAGTGACATAGGAATTAACAGGGACAAAATTCGAGGTGCATTTAGCACAGAAAACCCTTCCACATTTACGGCAATGGTGTCTGCGATTGAAGATCGTAAACTGGGAGTCACATTCATAACAAACCATGCAACTATCATCGGGCATCCAAAAGTCCCTCGAAACAGAAGTCGGTTCAGCCCTCCAAGGAATCCAGGATTTCAATATGGTGACTAAATCAGGGAACCTCTTGTCAGTGGTTTCCATAGACGATGGGTCCTGGCAAGACCCTCATTCTGATTTGTTCATTTGCTGCTATCCGAAAATGATTGAAAAGTTTCTCCAACAAACTAGCTCTTGTTCAGATTTCAATCCAAAAGTTCAGCTTTAGCTCATACAAGTCAATCCGACAGATTGAACCCAGCCACCGAATTAATAATCAAGAGAACGCCACCCTTTTTAAAAGGAACAAAAACACCCACCCTTTCAAGAAGCTCTACCTAACTTGCGACGAATTCAGAACCACGAAGCAAAGATTTGGATTTGATACTCTACATCACCGCCCGGCGATGTAAACGGTTTTTCTTGTATTCCATATCAATCTCTCATCACCCAGACACCTCACCTTCTCGGTTACGATCCAAAACCCTAATACCTATATGTGACCTATGTCCGACGGCAATCCGACCTCAAAACCTTCACAAACTGAAACCCGCGTCGCCAGAAACCAATTCTGCAGCGAGAGAAGAACAAAAGACAAAATATTCACAAACCGCTATCCAAAAACAAAAAAAAAACCAAATAGGAAATGAAATCTACCAGCGGAAGAACGATACTCAGGACTCAGAAATCAGGGAGATTCACGGCCGATTAACTCGACGGCGAGATTCCCACCCACTCGAATTCGGAACGAAGAGGAGGCGATCGCAGAGACGAAGACCGAGAAACGAGGAAGAGAAGGGATTGGGGAAGGAGTTCGCGTGGAGCGGATCAAACGCCACACGTGATCCCCTCGTTTCCCGAAGCTTCAGAGCGGGATCGGGTCGAGCTCTCAACCAAATTCACGGAAACATAAACAATATGGCGCACAAAAAATTGCAGGAAAAAGGAAGAAAAATCCCACCTTTCTCCACCTCGCACCTTTTCCGACTCTCCCCCCTCTGCTTCGGGTTTCATGTGGAGGGGGAGGAGGCGTCCCCCTCTCTTTTCCTTTTTTCCTTCTTCTCTTACGCGCTAGGAAACGAGGGGATGATATTGCTCGACAGTACCCGCCGTCGTAACCGTCTTTTAATTGGAGAGCCCCGTGACCTGTCAGCGGGGCTCATTACGGACCCCATCTTTTGACAAATTGCGTGGCAGATAGAGCTGAGAGTAAGTCTGCTAAATGTATTCAGCTTCTCGGATAGAAATTATGTGGGCTGAAATGATACGACGTACCGGTCCCACAAAAGTCGACTACAGCAGACGGTTGTCGTCGAATGATGGCAGAATTGCACTTATCCCCTTCAAAGTCGGTGAATTTACTATCTGCACCTCCAAATTCAAATTTTATATAGTATGTAGAAAATGATCATTAAAGCATGCAATCAAGTGGGTCAGTATCTTATTTTATACTCAACTATATACTAAAGACAATATTTTGTGTGTCCGGAAGAAAAAGTATTTGATGTGTCTTATTTTATGGATTAGTCCGTAAGTGAGATGCGGGTTCCGTGTATCGAGATGGATGGCTTAACTGATCATTTGCCCTTCGGTTGGCATTTTTGTAATGCATAAAATTGAGGGTTCGAATCAAAGTTGGAATTTTTGGTCTCGATTGAAAAAATCAAAGTTGGAATTTTTGGTCTCGAATTGGTTGTGATTTGATTTGAAAGGAATGAACCGTCCAATCGATTTGATTATGATTCAAATCGAATTATGATCGGGAATATAATGACGTGACCTAGCTCATATGATCGAATTTGATCAATCTAATTGGCCAAGCATGATCGATCCTGCTTATCTGTGTAAGAAGACAACGATTGTTAGGGTTTGTTATAATTTATAAATTTTGATTATAGTCAAATAGATTAGTAATGTTCTAATTAAATTTAAATTCCTTAGTTAATCATAGTTTCTTACTATAAATATACCTTTTTTAAGTACTAACTTTTTGGTGCGAGCCATACTTCGGTTGTAGCTAGAATTTCTTAAAAAAGTTAAGAGAGATATTGTTTGAATTTATATGAAAAGTGTATGAGTCATATTTGAGTGAGGATAACTGGAAGGTCTTATAATTAATTTTAATTTTTTTTATTTTTAGATATAGGTAAGAATTACTCAAATCATGTTAATTTTTTATCGACTTTATTTTCTAATATATTCATTTGATTATTAATCGTTGATGTATTTCTCATTTCGGTTTTGGTTTTTCTCCTCTCCATCGCTTACAAAAGTTGATATACTAACTTAAAAGATATGATGATTAGAGATTCACCAAGAATGTTGTTGGTTATCTTTGTTAGCTTTACTATAAATAAATTTGATAGAAAAAATAGTTTCACTCTATTATCACAGACTTAACTAGTTTTATCGAAGTCGTGTGGTATCCCAAAAAGTCAATCTCTCCAAAACCTTTTATAATCCCTTAAAAGACTTGTAAAAGAGAAAATGGATAAAAGAAAATATTTAATTAGGGATCCAATAAACAGTCATTTCAACAAATATTTGACATGCAATATAAATTCAAATATAGAATTTATAAACTCTAAATAATTATGGTCCAAAATAGTTCGTTGTAGCTAAAAATTCTCCACAAGTGCCTTTAAGACATTCTTATTGAACAATGCAATGAATTAGCCTTAAACACTATCCTAAAAGTCTATCCAACCATGTGCCACCTGAGTCGTTTCTAGATATTTTACTGGTTAACACTCCGTACCACTTTGTGGAACTAGAAATCCCCTAAAATGATTCTTTAGATGATTTATTTCTGGGTAGTTTTACTTATACATGATGATTATATGCAATATGTATTTACAAGCTTGAAATAACCATAAAAGCCAACTAAAACAGGGCTACCAAGCCTATTACAAGCCTTCTATATATTATGCAAAACATGAACAAAACCGAAAGATATAGATATATACAAGCATGATATACAATACCTTGTTTATAGATATACATAGGAAAGATATAGATATACTCGAGCATGATATCGAATACATTGTTTATAACTTTATCTATGATACTATAGTAGGGGAGGGTGAATGATCTTCTTATTCAACAAAGCCTAACAAGAATATTGAAAGGACAAACATACAAATTAAAAAAGATTAGCAACAAAAATTGGAAGAGCTCGAAGCAAAGCGAGTGAGTGTTATTCGTTTTTACATTACTAATAATATTATCAATAATATTATTAATGATGACTCATCTGCATTTATTTGGGATAAGTTAGAAGAGTTTTATTCGACTAAAAGCATAACTAATAAGTTATATAATGTAAAAATTATATAGGCTAAGGATGAAAAAAATGCTAAAACTTGGTAGAGCATTGAGCATATTCAAATAAATATTGAATTAATCGAAAATTTTAATGTAAAGATTAATGAAGAAGGTAAGGTGTCGTTACCTTTTACATTGACTCCTATAATAACTTATAGAGATAATACTATATGGGAATGATATAATAACTTTAAAACAAGTTGAAGAAGTTTTAATGTCTCATGCTATAAGGAAAAACGATAAATTTGATAATATAAATAGTGAGACGTTAGCTACTAAAAGTGAAGGTTGACAAAGAGAATTTTTTAATAGAAGTATATCTCGATGTGGAATGTAAAGTTCAAGAGTCGGGACTTTAGATGATGTTCAATGCTATAAATGTAAGAGAGTACGAATATATTAAGCAGAATTATTTGAGAAAAAGGAAATAAGAAGAAGAGATCGATGAGTGATCTCTTATGATAGATGATGATAAAAATATCTTTACAATCTCCAAAGATAATGATGTATCTTTCGAGAAGAGTTGGTCTTTAGATTTAGTTTGTGTTATTCATGTTTGCTCTCAGAAATATTATTTTGATTCACTAAATGATAAGATGACTAATAAATTAAGTTTGGATAATGACTCTACCATAAAAATCACGAGTGTTAATAAAATAAAGATTAAAATAATTGACTAGGTGGTATATACTTTAGAGGATATATCTTATATTCTAAAGATGTCGAAGAATATAATTTCTTTGAGTTTTTTAATTCATAAGATAATAACTACAAGGTTAGAGGTGAAATTCTAAAAGTTATATAGAATTGCATGATCATGATGAAAGAAAGATTCGTTTGGAAGGAAGTATCGTAAAAACCTCAAAAGGCTAATAGATAGTAGGAGGTATCTACAATAGTAAGCTTTTGTTGGTAGCGTAGAAAACAAAAGTGTAATATTCATGATTTTCAAGATGTAGATAATTATGAGAAAATTTTTTTTTGTTGGTGGTAAGACAATAAGATGAATGTCTCCCTCCAAAATTAAGTAACATCATTAATTTATTTTCAACAACACGATGTAGTGTCGAACTTCGTGGAATCATGTATTGAACCATGATTCAATTTGTATAGATAGGGTGAATTCTTGAAGCAAATGGTTCAATTTCTATTTGAGATATAAAGTGAAAAAAAACTCATAAAATGTGGAGATTATTATGTTGGTAAGTATTTTTAAGAATATTAATTATATTCAAATTAGTTGATAGGGTCCTAATTAAATTGAAACTCCCAAGTAAATTATGATTAGTTACTATAAATATACATTGATTCTTAGGGTTTTGATGAAAGAGAGGGTTAAGACATTTTGGTTGCTCCCTAGAATAATCTCGAGGGTTTCTCTGTTGGGCTGATAGCCTATATTCAGCCCATGTGGGCTAGGGCAGCCCACACCCCCTCTTAATCTAACCATAATTAAGATTAGGAGGGTGTGGTGGCTGCGTTTTAGAAACAGAAAAAGGCTATAAAAAGACAGCAACGAGGCAGATCTTGAGAGCCACGGGATTCCAAAGAGAAGAAGGAGAACAAGGCAGAAAAGGAAGAGAAAGAAAGGGAAGAAGACAAGGACAATGTAGAGAGACTATTCTCAATCATCTAGCAGTGTTCTCATCTCAGGTTAGATCAAATCTACAGTAGACTCTTGATTACTTGGGGAGGTTTTAGATATTGTGGGCAGTGACATGATCCTTGTATCCCAGTTATTCTCTTGTGGTTGTTGCTAGGGTTTTGGGCAAGAGATTGAGATTTGTATATTCATTATTCTCATAGTGGATTATCTCTAGTTTGCCCCGTGGTTTTTACCCTTCACATAGAAGGGGTTTTCCACGTATATCTTGGTGTTCTGTTTGATTGTGTTTCCATTTTATTCCGCTGCGTATTATGGTCTTCTAGTATTTGTTCATATACAAAGATTATTCCTCTTTATATCCCCATCAACTTGTATCAGAGCGGGGTTTTGGTGATTTAATTTTTGTATTTGAACATGGAGGCCAGTAATATTTCTCGCATGATTAGTTTGAATGGAAATAATTGGATGATATGGAAACCAAGAATGGAAGATCTCTTGTATTGCAAAGATTTGTATAGACCTTTGCAAGGGGATAGTGCAAAACCTACAACTATGACAGATGATGAGTGAAAGAGGTGAGATCGAAAAACAATTGGGTTTATTAGACAATGGCTTGATGATAGTGTCTTTCACCATGTTTCTACTGAAATTTCTGCATATTCTCTTTGGAAAAAATTGGAAAGTCTCTATGAAAGAAAAACAACTGGCAACAAAGCTTTTTTGATCAGAAAACTTGTGAACCTAAAATATAGAGAGTGTGCTTCTATTGCTGAGCATTTGAATGAAATGCAGAGTATTACTAACTAGTTATCCTCTATGAAAATGTCTGTTGATGATGAGTTGCAGGATTGTTATTTCTCAGTTCATTACCAGAAAGTTGGGAGACATTGGTGGTTTCCCTTTTTAATTCTGCGCCAGATGGTATTGTCACTATGAGTCAAGTAACAAGCAGTTTGTTGAATGAGGAGTTGAGAAGAAAGAGTTCGGCAACATCTCAGAATGATTCACAGGCACTTATCTCAGAGAACTGAGGAAGGTCAAAGTCTAGAAGCAGTTCACGTATGGGTAGGAGCAAGTCAAGATCAAGAAAAGATATTGTTTGCTATAACTGTGGTGAGAAAGGACATTACAAGAACCAATGTAAGCAACCTAAGAAGAACAAAAAAAAGAGAAAAGAAGTGGAGTCTATAGAGTCAAAGGATAATACTACAACTACAGTGCAGGGTGGTGATTATTTGATTTTGTCTCCTTCTGATGATATTTTTTCTTGTGTGTGTCAGGATCTTGAGTGGGGGATTGACACAGGTGCTTCTTATCATGCTACACCTCGGAGAGAGTTTTTTGCTACATACAGGTCTGGAAACTTTAGTGTTGTCAATATGGGCAACTATGACACAGCAGACATCATTGGCATGAGTGATATCCATTTAAAGACCAACCTTGGCTGCAAGTTGGTACTTAAGGATGTGAGGCATGTGGTTGACTTGAGGCTGAATTTAATTTCAGTTGGAAGACTAGATGATGAAGAGTATGAAAGCAGATTTCACGGAGGGCAATGGAAGCTCAGTAAGGGTTCTATTGTTATAGCTAGTGGAAAGAAATGTCATACTTTGTACAGGTTGCAGGCTAAAGCTTATGGTGAGCAGTTAAATGCTACAGAGAAAGACTTCAGTATAGAGTTGTGGCATAGGCGATTGGGACACATGAGCGAGAAGGGGCTGCAAGCTCTTTCCAAAAGAGAGGTATTACCAGATCTCAGAGGTATACATCTGAACCCTTGTATTGATTGTTTAGTTGGTAAACAACATAGAGTTTCATTTGCTAGTACTGTTTTATCTAGAAAAATGCATGCCTTAGACCGTGTTTATACAGATGTATGTGGTCTTTTGAGGACAAAAACTCTTGGTGGATCTGTTGATGTTCTTGGTATAAGTGGTGCACTTTATTTTGTCACTTTTATAGATGATTTTTCCAGGAAAGTTTAGGCTTATGCTCTGAAGACCAAAGATCAGGTTATTAATGTCTTCAAAGAGTTTCATGCCAAGGTTGAAAGGGAGACAGAAAGGAAATTGAAATGCATAAGATCATATAATGGTGGTGAGTATACGGGATTGTTTAATGACTATTGCAGGTCACATGGGATCCAACATGAGATGACAGTTCCTGGTACACCTCAGCATAATGCAATTGCAGAGAGGATGAACCGCATCATCATGGAAAAGATTAGATGTATGCTTTCACAGGCCAAGCTACCCAAAAGGTTTTGGGATGAGGCTTTAAGGACTGCAGTTGATGTGATCAACTTATCACCATGTACAACCCTAGATGGTGATGTTGCAGAGCATGTATGGTCAGGGAAAGATGTTTCCTACAAGCATTTGAGAGTGTTTGGTTGTCGTGCATTTGCACATGTTCCAGATAATGAGAGGTCCAAGCTGGATGGTAAGTCTAAAGAATGTATTTTTCTTGGTTACTCACATGATCAGTTTGGTTACAGGCTTTGGGATCCAGAAAAGCAGAAGGTGTTCAGGAGCAAAGATGTGGTCTTCTTTGAGGATCAAACCTTTGAGGATTTGAAGAAGAAGGCACCAACCAAGACTTCTGCAGAAGGATTAGCAGATTGTGACCCAGTTATTCCTCCAGTATATCAGGGTAATGGGGGAGATGTGCAGGAAAATAGTGTAGAGCCTGATGTTGATTTACCCGCAGGACATGTTGAGCAAGAAAAAGTACGAGAGCAAGTTCCCGCAGAACCTCAGTTGAGAAGATTTTATAGACAATGTCAACCTTCCAGAAGATACTCTACAGATGAGTATGTGATGCTTACTGATGCAGGTGAACCAGAGAGTTACCAGGAAGCAGTTGAGAGTGAGCAGAAAGAGAAGTGGTTAGTTGCTATGCAGGAAGAGATGGATGCTCTTCAGAAGAACCACACTTATGATTTGGTGCTGCTACCAAATGGAATTAAGGCATTGAAGAACAAGTGGGTTTTTAGGTTGAAGACTCAAGAATATTGTTCTCAACCAAAGTACAAAGCTAGATTGGTTGTGAAAGGCTTTGGTCAAAAGAAAGGTATTGACTTTGAAGAGATATTTTCTCCTGTTGTTAAAATGTCTTCTATTCGTGTTGCTCTTGGTATTGCTGTTAGCCAGGACTTGGAGGTTGAGCAGTTAGATGTGAAGACAGCTTTCCTTCATGGTGATTTGGAGGAGGAAATTTATATGGAGCAACCAGAAGGCTTCAAAGTCAAAGGTAAAGATAATTTTGTCTGCAAGTTGAAGAAGAGCTTGTATGGGCTAAAGCAAGCTCCAAGACAGTGGTATAGAAAGTTTGATTCATTTATGACAGAAAATGGATACAAAAGAACGGCTTCAGATCATTGTGTGTACTGGTTTGGTGAGGATTTTATTATTCTCCTATTTTATGTTGATGACATGTTTATTCTTGGGAAAGATATGTCTCAAATTGACAGGTTGAAGAAGGAACTAAGTGAGTCTTTTGCAATGAAGGACATGGGGCCAGCAAAGTAAATACTAGGCATGCAGATTTCCCGTGACAGAAAAAACAAGAAGATTTGGTTGTCACAGGAGAAATACATCGAGAAGGTATTGGAAAGATTCAGTATGAGCAATGCAAAACCAGTTGGTTCTCCTCTTGCAGGTCACTTCAAGTTGTGCTCAGAACAGAGTCCGTCAAGTGATGAGGAGAAGGAGAAAATGCAAAAGGTTCCTTATGCTTCAGCAGTTGGAAGTTTAATGTATGCAATGGTATGTACGAGGCCAGACATCGCATATGCAATGGGTGTTACTAGCAGATTTCTTGCAAATCCAGGCAAAGAGCACTAGGCAACAGTGAAGTGGATTTTTAGATATCTCAGAGGGAGCTCTAAGGTTTGTTTAAGCTTTGGAGGTGGACCACCTATGTTGACAGGTTACACAGATGCAGATATGGCAAGAGATATAGATACGAGGAAGTCCACTTCAGGTTATGTACTTACTTTTGCAGGGGGAGCTGTGTCATGACAATCCAGGTTACAAAGGTGTATTGCTCTCTCCACCACAGAAGCAGAATATATTGCTGCTATAGAGGTATGCAAAGAAATGTTATGGATGAAAGAATTCTTACAAGAATTGGGGCTGAAATAGAAAAATTATGTGGTGCATTGTGATAGCCAGAGTGTCATCCATTTGTGTAAGAACCCAATGTTTCATTCCAAGTCAAAGCATATAGATGTCAGATACCACTGGATTCGAAATGTATTTGAAGAGAAGCAGTTGCAGCTTCAGAAAATTCATACAGACGACAACGGAGCAGACATGTTGACAAAGACCTTACCAAAAGAAAGACAGGAGATATGCCAACAGTTGGTCGGCATAGCTTCACATTGAGGAGTCATGGGACAGCCTCCCTTATGGGCTGAAGGGGGAGGTTGTTGGGCTGATAGCCCATATTCAGCCCATGTGGGCTAGGGCAGCCCACAGCCCACACCCCCTCTTAACCTGACCCTAATTAAGATTAGGGGGGTGTGGTGGCTGCGTTTTAGAAGCAGAAAAAAGCTATAAAAAGGCAGCAACGAGGCAGATCTTGAGAGCCACGGGATTCCAAAGAGAAGAAGGAGAACAAGGCAGAAAAGGAAGAGAAAGAAAGGGAAGAAGACAAGGACAACGTAGAGAGACTGTTCTCAATCATCTAGCAGTGTTCTCATCTCAAGTTAGATCAAATCTACAGTAGACTCTTGCTATGATTACTTGGGGAGGTTTTAGATATTGTGGGCAGTGACGTGATCCTTGTATCCCAGTTATTCTCTTGTGGTTGTTGCTAGGGTTTTGGGCAAGAGATTGAGATTTGTATATTCATTATTCTCATAGTGGATTATCTCTAGTTTGCCCCGTGGTTTTTACCCTTCACATAGAAGGGGTTTTCCACGTATATCTTGGTGTTCTGTTTGATTGTGTTTCCATTTTATTCCGCTGCATATTATGGTCTTCTAGTATTTGTTCATATACAAAGGTTATTCCTCTTTATATCCCCATCATTCTCAAGAAGATTAATAGAAAAATTCTATAGGTTTATATTGAAAGGTATACAAGAGAATCATACTTTAGTATGGATAAATCTAAGAGTCTTATAATTAATCTTATATTTAAGAATTTAATTTTCTTCGTGTGAACCAAATTATGTTAATTTTACGTCAATTTTATAATATTTTTTAAATTAATATTATTAAATATTATCTTTTGATTTTTGAATTTTTCTCGTTTCCCTCCCTCACAACAATACCTTTCTACATTGCGCGTATCATTGCAGATCATTAGCGTGCCCAGTTGTTGCCTTTATGGCCGTACTTACGTACTCAAGAATTGTAGCAGGCATCAGTGTCGGGAAGATCCAGTTTTCTTTCTTGAGAAATCTAGATAGAGTGTTCGAATGCATTGAATCGATCAAACTCTTCAGTTTCACTCATTTTACAGTTGCCTGATGGCAAAGGATCGAGAAAGAACAGACGAATACAATTTCCAATCACTTACTGGCCCAAGCTGGATTGGAACTGCACGCCAGTGGCCGGAATCCAATCTCCTCCTCCTATAAATGTCTCCACCGTGTACTTGCTTGCCTCCTCTGTGTTGATCCCTGGGTTGTAACCTGGCCACTTGACGCGGCCAGCTACAGTCGATCCAGGCCCGGTGTTCTGATACTCTGCATATCTGATGGTGCTCGGAGGCTCGGTGCCGATCTCCATTGGCAGCCACCCTGTAGAACTCACAACCGCTCCGATCTCCGACTGCATGATGATGGTGGTGGAGTAATCCTTCCATGGCCTGCCAAGGTAGGCTGAGACTGTGACGTTGTCGTATGATTCGATAGTGCAGGCCTGGATCGATATGCCGGTGTTCTCGTTGGGGTCCGTCTTGCCTTGCGCAGTGATGGTGGTCTGCTGGTGGGGCAGGGCCTGCCTCGGCCTGATCTTGCAGTCCTGGAACACGACGGCGGCGTCGCCGAAGATGAAGTCGACGGTGCCGGCGACGTCGCACTCGCGGTAGAACTGGCGTAGGGAGTGCGCGTAGAGGGTGTTTTGGTGGCCGTCGAAGGAGCAACGGAAGAAGATGGAGCGGTCGGAGCTGGACCGGAGGGCCACCGCCTGGTGTTTCTCGGGCCCCGCGAAGTTCCTGAAGCCCATGTCCATGGCCATGAAGCCATTCCCAGCTGCAGCTGAGACAAAACTCGTTGATGAGGACGCTTGGTAAGTGTATTATGAGAGAATGGAGGTCGATGACCTCAATTTCATTCCAACGATCTCAGAGCAGAGCTTCCATGGAGTACTTACTGAAGGTTGCAGTGGAGAATGTGGGCGTTCCCTCGATAAAGTTCAGCTTCCCGTCGACGATCGTCTTGTACATGCCATCCCCCAACACAATTACGTTCCACTTGCTCTTGTCCACCACTACATTCTCCTTGTACACGCCTTCCTTGATGTAGATGGTGAACGGGTGGGCGTTCTTCTTCGGTGCCAGATCGATAGCTTCCTTGATGGTCTTCACCTGCCCAGTCCCGTCCATTGCCACCGTCACGTTCGGCTCCCGCCTCGCCGCCATATCTTGCCGGAGAGCTCTCCTCTGCGCTCTCGAGATCCACGCGGGATACCGAACAGCGGAAGGAACCGATAGCAGCTTTCTATGCAGTGGGAAATCTAGCTTCTCCATGATGCCGAGAATGCCCACCACAATGGCCAAGCTATTGCTGGTGTACTGCGTGGAGTTCACCATGGCCACCGCCATCTTGTCCCTGACGTTTCCGGTCGTGCCCTCGAACCCGTCAAGGCACGTCTCCTGGTCGGTCACCGCCGCGCTCAGCCATGTCGTCAGGTCTTCGATCTTGGATGCGTTCAGCAGCGGTTCCCCCGGCAGCGGCTGCATCAGCGACAGCGAGTCGTTGAGCCGGTCGATCGCGCTGTCGAACAGCTGGTCGCAGTCCCGGAGCGCCGCCTCGAGCCGCTTGTCTTTGGCCGGGATCTCGAACGAGCCGGCCACGGTCGAGACCTTCCCGATGGCGTCGACGGCGACAGCAAGGGAGATCCTGAAGAGCTCCTCGGGGTCGTCGGTGAGGTTGGCGCCCCTGGCAGTGGAGATGCTGGAGAAGCACGAGTCGGGGTAGCGCGTCACGTTGCACATGGCCTTGATCGAGTCCGCTATTGACGTCGGCGAGGGAGAGCCATCGCCGTGCCCGATCGCCGCGACGACGCCGACGGAGACGACGATCACGACGAGGAGGACGGCGGAGGCGGCGAGGAGGGCGAGACGCCTTCGCGTGGTGCGGCGGAAGTGTCGGTCCGCGATCTCGCTCACCTTCCCGTAGCCATTGAAGGACTTAACGATGTCCATTGCTGCCACTTCCGCTTCTCCCAGAGCTTTACTGTTCTTAGCTTCGACCTATACTCCATGTATAACAGGACAAGGTAGACTCCAAGATGGATCAAAGGCACAGGAAACGAAGGAGATGGAGATCTGCCGCATGCTGCCTTCTTGCCTAGGACATCCTCCGTTCACCATCTAACCATTTGATGCATGTAGTTCCAACCTTGTCTCCATCTTCACACTGTCAATCGATCGTACTCTCAAATGAAAAGAAAAAGATGGTTGCAAGAATCATATCGTAGGGTGGATGGCTCTGTCAATTCTTAAAGCTTAGTAGTTGGGATCCAATTTAGCCTATTGAGTATTTGGTAAGATGGCACCTACCATGTGCCAACCTGTGGCTACTGAGATGATGAGCCATTCCCAGACTTGGCCATGTGAAATCTCACCATCAATCTGCAAAAGGTTCTCTGTGTTACTATTGAACAGAAAACAAAGCTATGCTGACATCAAAATTGAAACAGAGGACAAAATATGCTTAGAAAGAAGCAAAGCTTTTTAATGGACTGAGATGGCTGATCTGTAATGTTCTGCATTTTTTTTTGTGATATGGTGGTACACAGTGACACAAACAACACAACATGTTCTGCAGTCACAAATGAAGCTTAGATGCTGCTTCCAATTTGAAGTGAAAAGCTAGAGATCTTTACAGGTTGGCTCTCTTTGTTTGATGGTGTCATAACATCAATGGAATCAGCATCATATTTCTGAACCTGAACATTGTTAGCTTCTTGTAATGTCTTATCATATCAGATAGTCTTGCATTATTCTTGAGCTTCTTCTTCTAAAGAATGAGATTCAAGCTGAACATTAGAACACTTGTATCATACACACAGGAAGAAAGATCTAAAAGACATGCAATTTTAGCTGACTCAAATTAGAGCTTACCTTCAACTTCTATTTTCTAATAATAAAACCTTAAACCAATCATCTTTTGAATGTAGCTTAATAAATAGCTTATGTACTTTGTCAGGCAAAATAACAGCTGCACTGCTCATCATCACTTCAAGCCACTGATGGCTACTCTTCCACAATTTACACTCAGAATAATTGCATCAATCCATTCAAATTCAGATTCATCGTTTATTGACCAACTTAAGTTTTGACAAACTGAAGCAGGAGGTCGTGTTGTTTTGTCCATTCCTCATTCACAGTTTCAATAAACAAATACCAAACAGATGCATGACGACAAACCTTTGGGAATATAATTTTCACCGACAGAAACTTGATCTCCTTTGACTCACAAGTCAAGCCATTGTTGCTTCAACCCATGCAATGTCACGCTGGGGAGGATTACAACTCAGTAGCATTTGGAACAGCATTTGCTGTCTCTTGCAAAAGCGCAGTTCGCCGACACAGCATTAATAGGTGAGTATTAGTTGCCTTCAGATGCTGGAAACGTTGTACTTTGATAGACGAACAATTAATGATCTACTGTTTAGGCCATCACAAATGCACGTTAATAAGGTCGATCGACACTTTCTCGTAAAGTTGGTGAGCTAGTACATCATGAACCCTTTCTTCCTGCAGTCATTACTGCCTCCACCTAAAGCATTTAGCTGACGGTTTCCCTTCTTTTGTCTTTGCTTGGAAGACAGCCAAAGAAATCTCTTCGACAACAACTGGTTCGCACTAACCAGTGAAAATAATTAGTAAGTCTTCTTTATGGCTGGGTGTAGTAACAGATGAGCCCTCTGCCTATACTCGTACTGCCTCTTCGTTCACTATGCAGCTAATATCTCACGCGCTTTCTTCTCCCTATTTATGTATCCATCTCTGGTCTTGGATCGCCTCATCTCCACCCTCGCCTTGTACACTACGGTTCGGTGCTCTGGCTGAATCACACGTGTTGCGATGTTGTCATACCAATACCTTCTCGTCTTCTTCGTTCTTCCTCTGGCTACAGTTGCTGCACCGTCACCCTCTGTCTCCCCTGTGTCGGCGTGCAGGTCCTCCTTCTACCCCAAGCTGTGCCGCGCCGTCCTGTCGCCGTTGCGGTTCCCGTCGAACCAGTACGAGTACGGCCGGTACTCCGTCAAGAAGGCGCTCAAGCGGGCCCGCCGGACCGCTGCCCTGTTCGACCGCTACATCTCCGGTGCCGCGGGCGGTGGTCGGGCTCGCCGAGGCGTGAGTGGCGGGGCACTCGAGGACTGCCGCGCGCTGGCCAGCCTCAATGCGGACTATCTGAAGGCGGTGCAGGCGGAGCTGGGCCCGCGGGAGGCGGCGCTTGGCGCGGCCGCGGTTGGGCGGGTGAGGGCGCTGATGAGCGCCGTGGTGACCAACCAGCAGACGTGCTACGACGGGCTGGAGGTCTCCCACACCTTCCCCGAGCTGCGCGGCGCCCTCGCGGACGAGACACGGCTGTACGGGGTGTCGCTCGGGTTGGTCACCACCGCGTTGGACCGGAGCGGAAACCGCGGGCATGGGAAGAGCACCGAAACCGACGAGCGCACAGGTGAAGTCGACAACATTCGTCTCTTCCTCGTCCTCTTCTTTTGGAAGTACCACACGTGCATTTCTCGGCGTGGACGTACCATCGCCATCTGGGCCCACTAGGTGCGGTCCTTTGACCTTCGTATTGGTCCCACTCATCCTGTCGCTAAGAAAGAGCCACGGATCTGCTCGATGCCCATGCAATCACCTGGATACATACGCCACATAGACGGCCTTGATCTAATCTCTAACATATGTTTCGTGTCTCGCTCGCTTGCCTTGCGATTGGCTATCGAAGTAGGCTCCCGCAGTGGGCTCCACGTCTGAGGCCCCCGTTGTTCCCTGTACCAGGCAACTTTGTCTAATAATACTCTCTCCTCAGGGTCTACCGGTGGTCAAAGATCGCCGCCGGCTGATTTCTCGGCGATTGGGAGGAACCTTCTCGAAGAGAGCGGCGAGGTCGTGCCTGTAAACCAATCACAGTCGGTGACGGTAGCCAAGGATGGCAGTGGGAACTTCACAACCGTGGGAGATGCCGTCGCGTTCGCTCCGAACAACACAGCCATCGAAGATGGCTACTTCGCCATCTACATAGAGGAAGGGGTTTACAGCGAGAACGTGGTGGTTCCCAAGAACAAGAAGAACCTGATCTTGATTGGAGTAGGGATCAACAGGACCATAATTACCTCGAATCGCAGCGTAGTCGACGGATGGACTACCTTCGCCTCTGCTACATTCGGTGAGCGCGCATGCTCCTGCTTGAATTCTGATGCATGTTATGTACGTCTTCTGAACATGAGGTATTTTGGTGAGCGCAGTGGTGCACGGTGAGCGATTCATAGCCATCGACATCACCTTCGAGAACACGGCTGGGCCGGAGAAGCACCAGGCGGTGGCGGTGCGGAACAGTGCCGACCTCTCCAGCTTCTACCGCTGCAGCTTCCTGGGCTACCAGGACACGCTCTACGCGCACTCCCTCCGCCAGTTCTACCGCGACTGCGACGTCTACGGCACCGTCGACTTCATCTTCGGCAACGCCGCCTCCGTCTTCCAGAACTGCAACATCTACGCGCGCAAGCCGCTCCCGGGCCAGGTCAACGCCGTCACGGCGCAGGGGCGCACCATGCCGGACCAGACCACCGGCATCTCCATCCACAATTGCACCGTCCGCGCCGCGCCCGACCTCGAGGCAGCGGATCGTAACTTCACCAAGACCTTCCTCGGCCGGCCGTGGAAGGAGTACTCGAGGACGGTGTACATGCAATCGTTCATCGACGGGTTGATCGAGCCGGTGGGGTGGCTAGAGTGGAGCGGCAGCTTCGCGCTGACCACATTGTACTACGGGGAGTTCGACAACCATGGCCCCGGGGCCAATACCAGTGGAAGAGTGCAATGGCCAGGGTACAGCCTGATGAATGCCATGGACGCATTGAACTTTACCGTGTATAATTTCACCACAGCAGACGCTTGGTTGTCGTCCACCTCCATTCCTTACTCTGGCGGGTTGCTCTAGAGAGAGAGAGAGGAGGTAGAAGAAAGTGTTATTAGGTTGACCACTGATTACATCAACTCTAATTCGTCATATAGATTGCTAATTATAATGTAATCCATACAGTTCGCAAAACCGAAAGATTACCCATGTTCTGTGCCAGGAATCAATTACTGTTCAAGTGGTATCTTATTTCCATACCATCAAAACATTCATAGCATTTCATAAACTGAATTCTTTTGGATGGTCTGATCTCAATCAATCCAATATTTTTTAGCCAATTTCTGGACTTACTCCGCATATATCACATGCAAAATCCTAAGAAAGTAATACGGCCGACATGATATCATTTATTGCCAACATTGATTCTTTTTCTAACAGGATAAGAGTTTTCCACCATCGATTGTCCTAAGTCAAAGTTCATCTCTACAAACACCATCTTGATTTCTTTCTATTTCCTTCGTTTTCTCTTCTTTGTCGGCCCAAATCACGTTATTTACAGTAGGAAAAAACCACAACTGCGCTAAAGAATCAGATGCCATCGTCGTAAGGGAATGAAGTAGACTCCAGCCACTCATCCCCGTAGATGAACTCCGAGACCGTGAAGCTGTAGGCGTCGTCGTAATCCATAACAAGGAACCCCGGCCAGGTGACCCGATTGTCGGTCGGCGATCCCGGCCCGCTGTTCATGTACTCCCCATAGTACAACGTGTCGAGTCCTTGGTCGCCGGACCACTCCTTCCACCCCGCCGGATCCACCAGGCCGCCCATGTACGACTCCATGTACACCGTCGTCGAGTAGTTCTTCCACGGCCTGCCTAAGAAGGTCTTCACTATCACGTTGCTGGAAGCAAGCTCCTGCGACGCCACTATGGTGCAGTTCTGTATCGAGATGCCCGTATCCTCGTTGGGGTCGTCCTTGGACTGCGCTGTGATCATGTTGGACTGCCCGGGGATGGGCATCTTGGCCACGATTTTGCCGGCCTGGAGCACCACCGCGGCGTTGCCGAAGATGAAATCCACGGTGCCGTAGACGTCGCACTCCCGGTAGAACTGGCGGAAGGAGTGGACGTAGAGCGTGTCCTGGTAGCCGTCCATGACGCAGCGGTACAGCGCCACCAGGTCGGCGTTCACCCGGAGCGCCACTGCCTGGCCCTTCCTCGGCCCCGCGACGTTCTGAAACGTGATGTCTCGTGCCAGGAACCCTTCACCGGACACCGCTGCAGATCAATGTTTCACAGAGCTTTACAGTCCAAGACAGATGCAGCAGAAGAAGAATCTAGCAATCTAAAGGTCATGTGTGCTGGCCGTTTGTCGTCCATTGCCAAGTGGCTCAGACAGCACGCTATGCGTTGGCAATCGCTACGAAAAGATGACATGTTGCCGCTATCCATGGCAGTAATGGACCAGTTAATGAAGGCATTCGTATGCCTATAGTTTCTACTTATTAGATATGACGAAATCTTCAAGTACATGATGTCGTTGAATGATGAATACGGAGATGGCGATGGTTATCTCTGTTCCATCTCTGTTGGACAGTCGATGCAAGGTAACCATGAACATGCAAGCGGATTGAGGTATGAGAACACCAAGTACAAGTAATTAAGAAGGTTTGGATAGTAATTTCGAGGGGATAGTAAATAAGCTTACCGACGGTGGCCGATCGGAAGGTGGTCCAGCCGTCGCCGACGCTTCGGTTGCCTCTGATGACGGTGACGTCGCTGCCGTCGCCGATGAGGACGATGTTGGTCTTGTCGCTGGGGATATCCACGTGCTCCTCGTACACCCCCGCCCGCACCAGGATGATGGTGCGGTCGTCGGAGTTGCTCGGCGCCCAGGCCACCGCCTCCCCCAATGTCGTGAAGTTCCCCGTTCCGTCCGCGGCCACCGTGACCACGGAATCGGGGTCGACGTCCCCGTAGTCCCCGTCCTGCAGCAGCCGGCGCTCCCTCCGGCCGACCCACGCCGGGAACCCCCCGCAGCCGCGGCTGCGGAAGGAGCGGGCGGAGGAGAGCCGCCGCCCTTTGCGGCCCCCGGAGCGGGCGACGAGGGAGAGGGAGTTGCTGACGTGGGCGTAGGCGGCGAGCCAGGAGTCGACAAGCGTGGCCTTGAGCGGGCCCCGGGCGCCGGCAAGGCCATCAAGGCAGGTGGCCCGGTTGGTGAGCGCGGCGGCGAGGTAGGCCCGGGCGTCGGCGAGCTTGCGGGCCTCGGGCTTGACGAGGCCGGCCGAGCGCCGGAGCGAGGCGACGGTGATCTGGTGCAGCTCCTGGCAGTCCTGGAGGGAGCTGCGCTGGGACTCGACCACGGCGCCGGGGCGGCCGGCGGAGGAGAGGACCGAGGAGAGCTTGGCCGCCTCCGAGATGGCGGCCTGGAGGGTGCGGAGCGCCAGGGAGAGGACGGAGGGGTTGATGGTGATGGAAACGGACAGCTTCAGGGAGTCGAGGCAGGCGGCGGGGTATGGGGTGGACCGGCACAGATCACGGACAGAGCTTTCTGCATTGGTATTCCCAGAACTGGAGACGACATCGGAAGACAATGTGGGTGAAGGGAGAGTGAAAAGGAAGAGGAGAGAAGCCAGAAACAGTGACCAAGTGAGAGAAGAAGCCATGTGAGCTCCAAGAAAGGTAAGGCCATGGCTCAGAGTTCTGCATATATATACACACAACATGATAAAAAGAGTGATCTTTTCGGGAGTAGGAGTTTGGTGGCTTGCGAGCCGAGGCTACGAAGAGTTTGGATCTTCCATTACGCTTTAAGACGCGTACAACAATCTGATAAGAATTTGGATCTTTGTGACTAATCCAAAGGTAGCAAAAGTATAGTGTCGGTTGGTTCGTCGAGTTGCGGTGTCCGTCAAACTCGACATATGTGTCGTGAGCGCAGTCGTGGCTAGGGACGAAGGAACGAGTTAGGGGACAAAACATGCAGGGAGAAAGTGTCATGTGACGAGCTAAGTTCGTGTCAGAGATCGTGCCTTTTGGTGTTCCATAACTCGTCAAGAATCTTGCGTGACCAACCATCTTCCGTTGGATTGAGAGAAACGTACTTTGTTAGTAGGATTACTTTTTTATATATTAAAATATTATTTACTATATAATCTTTCTCTCTCTAACTTGATTTTTTCCGCTAGTTTTTGGGGGAAAAAAATGCTTGAGTTCTCAAGAAAGACGCCAAGAACATCTATTAGTCCCTTCCATCGTCCCCATACTACTCGATCCGGGATTGAGGCCTCATCGATGTCTCTTCCATGTGCTCGCGCAAGTGACCACCGACAAGGTGAATCGGTGGGCGAAGGATGAAAGAATCCATCTCTTACATCGCCACATGTGATTGGGAGCATAGTGAGAGAAAGCTAGCTTTTGTTTGGAATGCTCATTTATCAAGTGAGGTCTCTGATCTTGAATAATCTTGAGGAATTATTGGAATGATCTCTTTCTACTAAATTTTATTTTATTTTATTTTTTGAGTCAAATCGAAAGGAAGAGAGAGAGAGAGAGAGAGAGAGAGAGAGAGAGAGAGAGAGAGAGAGAGAGAGAGGAAAGTGGGTTACAATTCAAAATCAAAAGTAAACAAAAAAAAACTAAAAATAGGTTTTATATTTTAGAAAAAAATAAAACAATTTTCTCAATGAATGAAAACTATAGGCAATTTGGAGTTACAATGTATAAGCTGAATTGTCGAGAACAATAGTAGGAGAGGCTTATAAATATTTTGATTGGGTCAGCATAATTCTCGAAAGTTTAAACAGTCAAGAAAATATTTAATATTTTTATCAACTTTAATATCCTCTCATGTGATCTAAATTTTTTTTACAAAGAATAAAGGACGAAAACAGGATTTAAACTTAGGATATTGTGGTATATTATCAAAATCTTTATTAGTTAAACTAATTGACATGCAAACTTACAAAGTCAAGGTGTATAGGTGTATGATATAGACTCAGCATACCATGCTAAGATTTTAATTAGGTGATCAGTAATATCAAAATACTAAGCTGTATGTATAAGTATTGATGGAGCTAACCAACCATTGGATCGATTAGGATTAGGATTAACTTCAAAGTAAATTGGAGCTCACATAAATAACTTGACTCAAATCGAGAGCATTTTGAATTGGTCCTATCAAATACATGATAGGATGCAACCTGACCAACCCACCTTTGGCCTCATCCCAACTTCATATAGTCTATATTAGATTTGGATTATAACGAATGTATTGTACAAGACTCCCGTCAATACAAACAAAGTTTTAGGATTATAATAAATTCAAATTATATTAGGGTATAAAATCAATCATATTAGGGTATAAAATCAATCGATTATTTTTGAATCTATCTTAAATTGAGGTATCAAGAGTCTAAAAGCTCATGTTGAGACTTTAAATTAGGGGTATGTACCTATCTCAAGTTAGGTTAGTTCTCGAGTGATTTATAGTTAAATATAGTCTTTAATTATAGTGCTTATCAAATTCTTAAAAATCTTACTAACGTAACTAGAAATCCCTCGAGAATTAACGTACAGTATTTTATAATATAATGACGAACTATTAAAGATCTTATCGAGTTGATTTTCTTATTAGTACTGATGATCTCGTAGGTCCATATAGATATCTCCGTCGACACCACATCATTAACCCCATGGGATCAAGCCCCACATAACATGTGGATCGAATGAGTATGATACGTTGATAGTTGTCCACTTGTTATTATATTATATGAGATTATGTATGTTTAGAAGCTTTCATTGGATTATACCCATCACTGTTTTTGTTTTTGTTAGATTATGCATCGATGGGAAGAAGCATAATTAGGCCATAGTCCTTTGGAATTGAAAAGCAACATCCAAATTATTAACTACAAGATCAAGTGGGTGAAAACATACCATCTAAGTCGCCAAAGGGACGAGAAACAAAAAGACATGCAAATATAGTTTCCCTATAGCCTTCTCTCACATGATTTGTCCCTCTTGCAATTAAGTAATATTGGTGCCTTTGTCCCTTGCATTCACAACCAAAATGCCCTCGAGAGAATGGCAGGTGGAAGATAAGAGTCTCAAGCCGCTCGTGAACAGAGAAGAGAGACAAAGATACAAGTCGGGATGGGCCGAGAAGTGAGCACAGCACATGTGGTGGCCAACAAGAGAACAAAACCTAATTGAAACGGAAGGGAGACAATGGTGCACAAGTTGGTGACGAAGACACCCCATTGAATGCTCGTCATGCTCAATGTCTCCGACGAGAACGGGGAGGGGATCAATATTGAAGAGCCAATCAATAGCTACAGACAACAGTAAAAGATAACCAAGATATTTTAATTAGTTTAGGCTACTAAACTAGATAGGATTATGATATGTGTCTCCCTTACGAGATCACCAATAGAGAGGCTGCAGAATATTCGTAAAGAAGTTGTAATCAAGTTTGTTTTTGTTTGGTCTCCTCTCGAAAGATAGTAACTCACAATGCAATCATATGCATCTCCACTCACAGAACAGATGAATATCCACCATAAAAAAAAATGATTTGAGGAGTTAAAATTGATCCGAATTAACATGTTTGATATCAATTCTCTTAGTTTTCCTTTAATCCATGTAGTAATTTATTATTATTATTCTAAATCGTACATGAATGTGTCGGGTCAATGGTCAACATCAGTCGGCATCCATGTCATGTTCTCTGCGACTACGTGTTATTGGATGTCACTTCGCACGAGAGAAACAGGACTTCGTCCAGCTATCGGAAAAAGAAAGCAAACCAAAAAGGCAAACCCATCGCATTCCATCCGCATATCACCACGTAACTTCCATTCAATCGTCCATGAAAATTGAGCGACCGATTTGTCCACCCCAACATTGATGTTGATACATCCGAATTTGATCAGCATATTAATTTGCATTAGTAATAGATCTCATGTTCGTCATTTAATATAATAATTTTTAATTAGAAAAATTATGTAACAATATTGTTGTGGGTAACAGTCTTGAGCCGCGGTCTTAGGGCCGACGCGACTCGGTTCGGGTCCGGACGACGGGGATCTCCATAGGGCGTTCCTTGAGCTCGTCGAGGTGGTCGGGTGCGGTGGTCTGATCGGGACGGAATCGCCGTTTCCTCCGGGCAAAAACTCCTCGCCTGCGCATCCGACGGGGATCTTCGGCTTCGCTCCTACACAAAGGTCGGGTCGGGAAGCTCGACCCGACCCATTCGACGATCAAGTCAGATGATGTGAAGGGGGTTTCAGATGAAGAAGTCTTTTTGTGTGTATGTTTCTCTCCCCTTTCCCGTTCAGAATGCGAGGATATTTATAGGGAAGCTTACTGTTGTTGATGTGCCCGCTTGTATGGGGCAGGCTGGTAGCGTTTGACACTGGTGTTGGCGTGGCGTTAAGAACCGAGCTTGAGTAGGCGTTAAGAACCGAGCCTGAGCAGACGTTAATGCACCTCAACCGACGTTCTGATCCGTTTGATCAGATACTATCGCGTCGATCGAGACGTGAGGCGTCATCTTACGTTAGCCGAGTCTTATCATAATTACTATCCTCATCAAATATATATAAGCTTTCTTAGTGTCTGCTCGAATCGATGCAAATGGACGCTCCGTAAGAAAGGGACCATCAATATATAAGCTTATTACTACGTTTATTATGTGATGAACTCCAAGGAATCACAAGTACAATACTATTAGACACTATGCACGTCCATCACACATGAGTCAAACGCGCTGCGTCAACACGTTCTTCTCCCTCACATCGTCAATCCGGAAGTGTACTTCACGCCGGTCGCCGGCAACCACGCGTCTCCGTCGATGAATTGAGCCACCGTGAACTCGCCGGCCTCCGCTGGGTCACTGATAGCGTGGTAACCCGGCCAGTTGACTCGTCCCTCCAACCCTGAGCCTGGCCCGTCGTTCATGTACTCGGCGTAGTACAGTGTGTCCAGGCCGGCCGTGTTGCCGTTCCACTCCACCCACCCCTCTGGCCTGATCAACGTGTCCAGAAAAGACTGCATGAAGACGGTCCGGGAGTACTGCCTCCATGGCCGGCCGAGGTACGTGGCCGTTCGGTCGGTGTTGCCGACCAGGTCCGCGTCGGCCGAGACGTTGCAGAACTGGAAGGAGAAGCCCGTGCTCTCGTCGGGGTCTCGGCGGCCCTGCGCGGTGATGGTGTTGATCTGACCGGGGCTGGGGAGTCGGGAGAGGACGTCGCAGCTCTGGAAGACGACGGCAGCGTCGCCGAAGATGAAGTCGACGGTGCCGGCGATGCGGCACTCGCGGTAGAATTGTCGAAGGGAGTGCGGGTACAACGTGTCCTGGTAGCCGGAGAAGCCACAGCGGTAGAAGACTGAGAGGTCGGAGCCGGAGCGGAAGGCGACCGCCTGGTTGCCCTGCGGCCCCGCCGTGTTCTCGATCGTCAGGTCCCGGGCGATGAACCCCCTTCCGGTCGCGGCTGCATGCATGCACGTACACGGTGAGTCGGCAGGTCGTGAGTCGGTGCAAACCGGGCGACGTTTTTAGCTGGGGTCCCTGTTGACCTCAGGAAAAGATACGTAGAACCAGAGATGGATTTAGCTCACCGACGGTGGCGCTGCGAAAGGTAGTCCAGCCGTCGGCGACGCTCCGGCTGCCGGAGATGATGGTTTGGTCGATGCCGTCTCCGACGAGCATCAGGTTCCACTTCTTCTTATTGACCTCCACGTTCTCCATGTACACCCCCTTCTTCACGTAGATCACGTACCTGCTCTCGCTCTCACTCGGCGCCGCCTCCACCGCGGCCCCTATCGACGTGTAGTCCCCGCTCCCGTCTTGCGCCACCACCGCGTCGGGCTCCACCGGTGCCGGCGTCTGCAGAAGCCTCCTGTCCCCGGCCGACACCCATTCCGGGAACCCCAGGAGCCTCCGACCCCCACCCCCGCCGCCCGACGATGCGGCAACCTCGTGGAGGCTGTTGGCAATGAGTGAGCTGACGATCTTGAGCCCGCCGGCAGCGAGGCCTCCGAGGGGGCCGCCGGCGCTGTCGAGGCCTTCCTTGCAGGTGTCCTGGTTGCCGACAGCGGCGCTGAGCCAGGAGCGGATGTCGTAACGGTGGTTCCCGGTGGCAGGGGTCTTCACGCGCTGGTCATTGACGACGGAGAGGGTCCAGGTGAGCTCGTCAGCGGAGAAGTCGAGGAGATCTAGGCAGTCATGGATGGCGGAGGAGAGGCGGAGGTTGCCGCCCAGGACGCCGGACGAGCCAGAGATCAGCGACGCGAGCTTCTGGATCTCACTGAAAGCGAACCGGAGGTTGGAGGAGAAGGTGGTGGAGGGGACGAAGGAGCTGGAGCTGGAGCCCGAACAAGACGCCGACAGGAGGAGGAGGAGGAAGAGGAGCAAGAAGGCTTTCGGTGGCCGACGCATGCTGCTTTCGGGTCAGGTCACGTAGCGTTGGACGACACCGATGCTAAATAGGGTGGAGGAAGAGAGATGGGAAGAGATAATATATCAGTGGAGCTGCCGCTCCTACTTCTCCAAACACTTCACCATCGACACCTTAATAGGAAGATATTTTCATCACAGGACTATCACAAGACAAATGTAGCATGAGATGGACGGATGTTTGCACTAAATCCAAAAGACCGACACACATATTTCATCATCCTTTTCTCGTTCTTCCTCTCAGGTCTTCATTCTTTATCATCATTGTCACGTAATTCCGTCTCTTATTTCACTATTACACATCATATCACATGCTAATTCTACCAAAACTGACTAACCAGTCGGGCAAATTCTGAAATAAACAAGATTAGAAATGAAGAGAGATCAAACGTGGATTACTTATGGCGCCCCATCTCTTAGCTATCGACACAAGGAACCATCAGATTCATGCTTCAGCCTTGATGATGTTAGCACGCCTCAAAATCATAGAACAATTTAGGTACTCAAAAACAATATGCAGTTAGTGGAAATCAACATATCAGGATTTAAATGTTCCTACCAATAATCAACCAAAACACTTTTAAAATCTAGAAAGGCCTCAATGAACAATATGTAAATCTTAAATATGGGCAAAAGTTTAGAATACTTTATAGATGCACAAGTTTAGAATTACCAAACAGATTACAACACATTGGATTCACAAAGCCTCTCCAAATGAACCACCTTGCCTGTTATTACACCAAGAGTAGCATAGTCATCTCACATCAATTATCAAAAGAACATGAAGTCAATTACAAATTTTGGAGAAGCTGAAAAACTTGAATTGATACTTCAATTAGAAAGGAAGAACATTCCACTCAATCAATACTCAGTTGTCATATTCAATATAGGAGTCAAAGAAAAATTCCTCGTCCAATTTAACTTTATAACAATGAAACATTTACCGTAAACAAAACTTTGGCCTTAAGCTCATTTGTCGCATGCATAGGCTGTGCAAAAGATGTTTGCATGTTGTGAGCTCGGTAAAAACAAGTTCAAACTTGTAATTAGCACTGAATGCACCAAGCAATTCAAGAAACTATCGTAAATTCCTGTACTTCACTATAACATTCCTGTCAAGATCATACGTTTTGCAAATACTAGAGATGGTGGTACAACTAATGCTGTCCTTGATACCCTCCCCGTTAAGAAGTCTCTCGAGATCCTTGGAGGGCTGCAAAATCTTTAGAAAGGAAGTAGATATCAGTTCAGAGGACAATACGTAAATAAGTGCTAAAAATGACCAGTGACATGTTGAAATCGAGTTACTATAGAAACCATGAACGATAAAACACATCACACAATATTATTTGCAGAAAAAGTTAAGCAGTTGAACTTGCAGGTTCTTCTATATTGGCATAAGCAACTTATTCAGATGAGTATAATCATGAAATCAAAACAACTTTCTAAGTGACTGAAAATCTGTTGGGAGCAATTGGATTGGCAGTATCTCCTGGAAAACATTTGGAATCAGCAAGATATGCAAGAATCGGAACCTCAACAACTCGCCAGCCTATAAAACAGTCAAAACCCAACCAGCTAGGTTATATCAGTCAGATCAATCAGAAATAAGCCAAATCCTTGGAACATGCGGATTTTAGGTCTATCCTGCCAACATTCTGAAGTATCTTGTTCTCTAAAAGTTCTCCAACAGGAATCTTAATTTTTTTTATTGAAAATGCAATAGGGCCTTCATAACCTATTTATTTTCTCTTGTATTGACAAGAAGTAATACAAACTCAGATCGAATTGGCATTAAGTGAAACCACCATAAGCATAGAATGCAATAGAGACTTTGGTGAGACGATTGTACAACAGAACTAAAGCCAGAAAAATTTTGTTGTAATAGAGACGCACAATGAATCTTAACAACCAAAAAATATTACAAATTTCTTGTATTATGAATCTAGATTCTGATGGTCCCTCCTCAAAACACGTGTGCATGTGCACACACACAAAGGGATAAAAAAAACCCTTTAAATAACTTCTCATCATGCAGACAACAATTTCTTGTTACTTTCAAGGTGCCAATTCGGGTGCAACAATTGCCCAAAGTACATATTTGAAAAACTCAATGTACTCCTGACACCAATTTATCAAAATAGAAAAATATAGAACATCATTCTCTAGAAGCTGTCTCAATAAGATTTTAATCAAGACAGTATCAAATTAATTTGAGAACAAGTAGACTGTTAATTGATGGTGGAGAAAGTGAGAACATGGTACCCAGGGAGGAGGGAGAGCATCTTCACAACTATTCTTCAAGTCAGCCTTTAGGTCACTTTCCTTTTTATTGTCAATAAGTAAACTCCATGACTTTGAACTGTCTGAAACCAGTAGCATAAGCCTCTCACTTCCCTGGAAAAATAGCATTAACAGATGCAAAAAGAATTCAGATAGAAAACCAGCAAAACATTAACAATGTTGAAGTATAATCAATGGTATTGTGAACAAGTACAAACTTAATTAACTAGGCAGATCTCAAAAGTTCAATATTCAAAAGAGACAGGACACATCCAAAAGAATTAACATGCTGATCTGAAGAAACAAATGCTCAAACACCAGAGGGCATGTCATCATAAAGTTACAGAAGTAAGATAGCCTCTTATATCATAGACAATTCTTTCAGTGAACTTAGTACTAAGTAATTGTCTCCGCTTATTCCGTTGTATGGTTGCTCAGTCATAGTGATTCCCAAAAATAAAATATGTATTGCTGGAAGCTGCTTCAATTTACATCCAAACTGGCAAACAAATTAACATAGAAACCAACAGATATCTAGAGAACATGTGAAAAAAATAAAATTAAACTTTAATTTGTAACAACTTCAAGGCATATAATAGATCCCCAAGTTTGTATAACAAAGAAGCAGATGGTTTGCCAAACCAGTTAATGTGCCAAATGCTGATTTAATTTTCTAATGCTTTGGCAATCCGAAGTTAATCCGCACATTTAAAGAAACTCTTTAGTTGCACCTTTACTATATAGCATGAGTTATAATATATATGTATATATATATATATATGTATGTATATGTATGTATATATATATATATATGTATGTATATGTATGTATATATGTATGTATATGTATGTATATGTATGTATATATGTATGTATATGTATGTATATATGTATGTATATGTATGTATATATATATATATGTATGTATATATATATATATGTATATATGTATATATATATATATATATATAAATAAATATATATATGTATATATATATATATATGTATACATATATATACATGCACACACATTACAAGAATCCTAAGAATTATAAGATTATTATGGAAGAAAGTGTCTTTTAGCATACTAAATAATACATGTAAAACATGAAAATTAGCCAGATAAAAAGCAGTACGTTCAACTACTTTCCAACAAAAGGCTAGTGCTAATCGTACCTTGAGAGCTCTCCAATGAGAATATGTACGGAACAAGATCCAGAAAAATGGTATATTTGGCAATGGCAAAACCTAAAGAAAAAAACAAAAGGTTAAGAGATAGTATAAAGCACACAACTATAATTATAAACTGAACAATAGAAGAAATTAAGTTGGAAACAGAAATCACTAGGTTTATGGAGCCTAAAAGTTTCATATTTCTAAGAGATAGTATAAAGCACATCTTTGCTATTGCCATTACAACCAATAAAGTGGTGCAAATGAAATGTTGGAAAAGGCATAGTAATGCAAGGCATTCAGACTTCCAACCATTAAATAATCTAATAGATGGTTACCCTTGGACATTCATATAACAAACTTCATTTTTTTGTCATTATTAGTGCTTGAGTGCTTAAATATCAGTGCCAACTTATGCGACTTTGCACATAGAGAGCTTCCAAGGCATATATTGTGGCTTCCTTCTATACCTCAATAACCATTTGACAACTACATATTGCCTCTCTGCCAGCACCAAGATCCCAAAGGTCCCCAAGCCCCTATGTCATATCACTTCTACGCCACAGTCGCTTCTGTGGTAAAACCTGTGAAGCTCAAGGGAGATTGTGAAAGGAAAGCATGGGCAAAGAAGTGCCCCTTTGGCTTAAACTTCGGCACAGAGTGGATATACAATATACCTTTGAATGAATTCATGTGTAAGTGGAAACAATTTAAAAGTTATCAATTTGACGCATGTTCGACATAGGCACTGTACATGGCACATCAGCAGACAGAGACCAATATTTTCCAAAACACAAACAAACCCACAAATAAAACACCCTACACCCTCCTTTTTCTCTCTAGTACCAACATTTTGAATTCTGTAATTGTTCCACAACTGAGATTTCTGAGCCATAATCTTTTATTGACCCGGTCTCTTTTTTTATTGATCTTCCTTTTCCAATCTCAGAAACATGCTAGACCACAAAATTGGTGTCAATTGCAGGTGGTAACCAAAGGAAGGCTCCCTAAAGAAAAGCTTCATACGGGAATGTTGTCTAAGGTGCCATCAAGGCATAAATCACAGTTATCATAAAAAAAAAATCCAAAAACTAAAAGGTTGATAAATTTACAGAAAGATAGATAAGTATGGTAACAAACAAAAGTTTCCCTTTGGACTTGTTTAAACTATGATAAGTACTATATCCTAACATAACAAGACTCAGATTCACACAGGTTCACAAACCTAAACTGTTCACGAATCTCTCTATTGTTTACAAACAACAAATATACTGCTACACCTATGTTTTGCATCAGTCAATATTCTAAAGTCACTTTCATGCAAGATTAAGGAAAAAGATCCGTCAAACCAACTTAACTAGGTTTTGGCCATAACAGAAGCCTAATGTTATTTGTCTTCTAGAAACATTGGAAGTTAGAAGGTATTCCTTTCCAACACCTTATTACTAAGAAAGATTGCAACTACTTCAACAGGTTACAGTAATGTGATCAGAATCAGCTTTAACCATGTGACACAGATTGTCTATGGTCAAGTTACCAGTAGGAAATCATGGAATCTTGCAACACATCATTATATCCTAATCTAAGATTGTTCCGACGTCACCTTCTTCAATACTCAGAAGCTTCATGTATAATTTCAAAGATAGAGCAGATTTCATCGCTCGAGTTATGCTGTAGGACCAGAAAAGGTGAAGACGCGATAGCCACCATCTCATCAAAGATCAGCCTGCAAAGTTGCTCGGCTATCAAATATTACAATTCAACAGCCATTAGTCTGATAACCTGTGGTACAGACTTTAACCATATACCAAAAATGTTAGGCCAAAGTTATTGATAGTCAACCCTTCGAGTCTTAAACCAACCCAAAACATTATCACCTTTTTGATGTGGAACTACTGCAACATCACATTATGAATCAACGGTTCATCTTTCTACCCGTATGTCTTGTCAAAAACTTTTATAATAACTAGCAATCAATTTAAGATCTCTCCATGTAGCTGGAGTAATCTGAACTATTACCCTCCATTTAGGAAGAAAGGCTTTGTTACCTACCAAGAACCGAAACCAGATTAAGAATATTTATTCTACAAGAGAAGGTCTAACTGTAAAATTATGGAATACAAACAGTAAGTCATAAGCAAGCACAATATGCTTGTCAATGTTGGCATAATCTAATTGTAGAGGATAAAAGTCAAAAACTATTCCATGGTTAGAAATCCAGAGGCCCCATAAAGGATCTAAATGTTGGCATAATCTAATTGTAGAGGATAAAAGTCCACATCTGGAGGAGATACCTTCACATTAAAATTTATATTCTATATCCAGTACGTCAGTCAAAATGATTGTCAATGATCTACACAATAATAAGACATGTAGACATAAAGGAAATAACCAAGGATGACAAAACAACTACTAGAGGAAAAACATCCACATCTAGAGGAGACACCTTCACATTAGAATTCATATTCTATATCTAGTAAGACAGTCCTAATGGTTGTCGATCATCTACTCGTTAATAAAACATGTAGACAAAAAGGAAATAACCAAGGATGACAAAACAATTACTATAGTTCCTTTCCTTGTTGCATTAAAGCATATGTTGGAATGAAGCAACAGTGATCGCAGGTAGCAAAACTTGACCTGTGATGACACATGATCCCAAAACTGACACAGTAAACTAATAATATATTTGATGTTTAAGCCACAAATATATGATTTGACAATGAAGGTCGTAAGCAGACCATCATAACTTTCTGGGCCTAACATGAATACCAAGATACTCTAACAGGTTTTCAATGTGCACATCAAAGAAGAATTCATCTACTTAGGCAATCACTTACACTAAGAACACTTGTAAGTGGAAGTAAAGAAATTGAACCATAAAAATAATTCCTGTGCACTGCAGATCCCCTGATTCCAGTTGGTGTTAACATGTAAAAGAACAAAAAGAGAGTGATGATCAGGGTAAGCTGCAAACCACAAAAATTGATAAAATTATTACTGAAGAAGATGTCAGTTACCGCATGGCCATATGTCGTAATCTTCGACGCACAAAACGAGGATTCAAACTGTAAATGTGAAGAAATACAGCAAAATGGTCACCAATACGGCTAACAACGTTAAAGTATAAATGATGTGGATTAAATGTAAACTGTTACAAGGGCATATCTGACAGCAATGGAGAAAGTTGGATAGGAAAAGAAAAGGAATAAGAAAAAGAACAGTAAGACTGGCTTAATAGCTAATTTCGATCAGGGAACGCATATCTTTCCAGTAAAAATCAGAATAAGGGTAATGATGCGTAGTGTAAGTAATAAGAAAGACTGCTGCTCATTGGGTGAAAAAGAACATACTTCGCAGGGTAAGTAATTTCCACCGTTGTAATGTCTTTAGTAACGGACTTCAGAAATATCTCCGAAGGTTTCACTCGTGATAAAAGCCGCAATCCTAAACTGCAATAGATAACAGAACTCCGCACTCCATTAAAATCTAACGAAGATAACTACGAGATGCATTAATGGAGAATAAGAATCAAATAAGTTTGGGGAAAAGGAAGTACCTGTGGATCCTGCTCTTGAGAGTCCCTGCTGGAGCCTTCTCGAGACCGGTCCACGCTCGATTCATCTGAAATCAATCAAAAAACAAGATTAGACAAGAATACCATCCAAATACAGAAACTTGGAGCCACAGGGATCGGTGAATGAACTGTCGAACCTTATCAGCGATGAAGTCGCCGACGATCTCGGCGCTCTCCTGGGCGGAGCGGCCATGGGAGGAGATCCTCCTCCAGAGATCCCTCAGTCCCGGGGGTGGCGTCGAAGAGGAGTCGGCACCGGAGACGGATTCCGCGGAGCGGCTGAAGCACCAACTCCTCCCCTTGATCGGGAAAACCACCAGCCGAGCTCTCATGATCCCAGCCAACAGCCACCTCCCTCCACCAATAATGCGGAATCCAGAACCCTAACGTGATCCAATCCCCGGCCCTACCAAGAATCCAGCGGCAGTAACCCTAGCAGAAGAGATCGCCACGCCGCGGTCTTGCGACCTGTGACAGCGGTTCGGGAAGGCATTGACGGCGACGAAGAAATGTCAAACATTTAGTATCGCCAGAGGGAGCGGCCGCCTCGTTGGGGGTATATCAACCGTTCGATCAATTCAATATTCGTGTAAAGCAAGTTCTGACGGATGTGATTGAATCGTATAAAAAAGGCCCAAATCGGAGAATTCGAAGCAGATGACGTGGTTGGGTGTTGATTCGGATCAACTCTGCCTTATGATTCGGATCTCCAATATCCAAATCCAGATCCGATAAATTAACCGACCAAGATTAAAGTTAAACTCACATTTCTATAAATAAGAGATGTAATCTAATTAAGAGGCAACCTAATGTAATAGAGGAAGAGAGGAAGAGTGAGCTTTTAATGAACAATGGGCTACGTATAGATTGCGCTGCAGTTGATACAATTAAGAGCATACAAGCCACATAAGTAGGAGAGGAATTGTTGGGAAGAGAGTGGAATCATTAGACGCAGTAAGAAGGCAACAAAGCCATGCAGACGTACTGCCTTCTCACCCTACACCACCACGTTTATTCCATGGCCCATGCCTTCTTGACTGCATGAAGAAGAAAAGAAAGCCACGCAAACAAACTACTGCTGCCTTGTATCGACACTTTTAACTCGGAACTGAAACCCGGCAGCACCCATCTCCTTTATTCAAGGCATCGATCCGCATACAGCAGCAGCAGCAGCAGCAGCTAGACGAAGAGGGTGTTCTCTATCTTGGCCAGCCTTACAGAATTGACGTAGTCTCTGGGGCTGTGACACGCAATCCCTGGAAGCACAAGACCAGTGAGCCTGTAGAGGATGGACGCTATCCCCTCCTTGAAGTCTTTTCCCGCTGTGTACCCTATGAAGAAAGCTCTGAAGAGGTCACCCCATGCCGTCAAATACATCCTCGGGACAGACAGGGGTTCAAGAAAGTAGTTGGGGTTGGGGACTTCATCAACCACCTGCAGCCACCAAAGAGAACACATGAAATCGTTGTTATTTCAAGAATATGTAATTGATTCATAGAAGCCAATGAAGTCGATGACTAATTAACAGTGTATATATTAGCGATGTCATGAACTGCTGCAAGCGTGAATGCTGGGATATGATCATATGGCATACCTTTCCTTTGTACCATCCATCAAAGTAGATGCATTTGCCGCAGTGCGTGAAGTTTGAGAGGGGCGGGAGGTCGAAGGGGATCCTGGGGACGATATCGTATCGGTAAACCATGCGTTGGTACTTGACGCGCATCAACACATTGACGTAGCTTTTGAAGATGGCATCTCCAACGCGGGGCTGTCCGTAGTTCATCACGCTGTGCATGGAGTTGAGGATGTCATTTTGGTTATGGTATGAGAGCAGAGCGGGGAAGACAGCTGAAAGTGCACCACCAAGGCTATGCCCGGTCACAATTATCTTTGCGTTTTTATGCTTCGCTAGCAGATTTCGCAGTTCCTGTCTGAGGATGTAGTAGGCAACTGGCTTGTCGGCGTTCATCTCGATCGAAGTAGGGAACCCTAGGATGAAGTTCGTCTCGTTTTGGAGGCCGAGAGCCTTCAGGAATCCCAGGTGGAGGAGGCCCAGCTTGCCGGCGAGCAGCGTCGAGAGGTCGACGTCCGTCGACCAGTCCTGGGCGTTGAAGGGCTCGGTGCCACGGAAGGACAGGACGATCAGGTCAGCGTCCTCCGCTTTGTTGCAGAAGATGAAGGCTTGTGTTGTTTTCTCCTCGAGGAACTCTGCAAGATGTGGATGCATGCCGATTTCCTTTGTCATTGCATTCATGAGATCAGACAACATAATTCTTGGGGAAACTAAAGCTAATGAACTTACTGTTCCAGCAATCGTAGAATCCGACAAAGTGCATCTGCATCCATGAAAGTAGAAAACTGGTCGATCAATTTGTTCTTTGGTATATATATATGTATGAAATCTGAAGAAGATTATTAATGCTACGCGATTCTTAATCCCAAAATTCTCATAATTTTGATGGTTGTTAACTTAAGGTTTCTTAATGGATTCCAACTTATTTGATTCTTATATCTCACAAAGTAATTAATGATAGTCCTCGGATGAATCCATGTCAGTGAGTCCAGAACAGGTGCGTATATGTTCGCATGCAGACATGGTTCTGCATAGTTCATCGATCGACATGTGAAATCTCATGTCCCGGGTTCCTGTTCATTATATAGTGCATAAGTCTGGCATCTGATGTGGCTCGATACTGCCGATCTAATCTTTGTCGACGTGCAAAAGTTCGAATATTGATGCATCAGACCATCTACCACACGAAAAGAAGAAGAAGAAGAAGAAGAAGAAGAAGAAGAAGAAGAAGAAGAAGACGAAGACGTGCAATTACCTTCCAGTGGTTGGTGACAGTATTCTCGATGTAGGCAGGGTTCTCGTAGGCGATCTTGGCAGCCATGGCCGTGATATCCAAGAGGTTTATGTCATCAAAGCCAGCTTGGGGCTCCATGAGTGGAAAATAATGGAGCAAGGAGTTGTTCTTGTACAGATCCTGACGCCCATCGATGAGAGCAATCATTGATCTGAAATCAGCCGAATCGCGCTTGGGGATGACCAGCTTCCCTGCAGGGTTTTGAACCAAGTGGTCATGTTGATTGTGCCAAAAAGATAATGCATCGAAACAAATGAAGACAAGTCTGTCTGTCGATTATATGAATCTAAAACGAGTGTTCTTAGTTGGGTCTGCGTGTGTGATCCTGTGAGAGAGAAAGAGAGTGGCTGACAAGAGAGAACCTGTTATAATCCTCCAAATTATACCGATTCCACCATTAAGTTCAAATAAGTTGAAAATGAACTCCACAATGATCCCAGTCCACTTCAACGGGACCTTAATCTTATCCAAAACCTTCATGATAAGCAAGGTTAAAGCAGTGACCCAGTCAGCTCGAAGGCCATCTTTGGCGGTGCCGCTGCTGTCCACAAACTTATAGCTGGTCAGGCTTTTCCGAAGTATCAAAAGGCTCAGTATATCGATCAGCCTTATCTTCTTCGGCCGAATGATGAAGTACTCCGTGGGAGGAGCTTCGGCTTCGGCTTCGGCACCCATTGCAGCAACGAGTAGCTCTCAAGAAGAGGAGAGACAGACAAGGAAGCACGAGGGGGAAGGGGGAGAAAGCCTAAGTGATGCAGGAACCCTAAGAGAAAGGCTCCCTTTATATAGAGCTCGATCTGGGGATCCCAAAGCTCCTAAAACGCATGCACTCCTTTCTTCCTAGCGATCACTGTCCAGCTTACGAGATCGACTGTTTGTGTATCATCTGCCATCACAAACGCAATGCCAATAGAAACCCCAAGCAAGTGTAGTTGTTCTTGCACCCATAACAGTGTACTCTCAGGAAGTTGGGTACGTGGCCAGCACCGCTTTGTCCTCTCGCTGCTCGGTGTTCGTTTTCGGGGAATGCATGTAACACGTGTTGCGTATATGATTGGGTTCCTTTATTTCGGTCAAATTTTCTTCTCTTCGTGCGATCCATATCTCTACGATTGATCTATTAAACTTAAATAATTAATTATAATATTTAAACTTATACTAATGGTGGTAGGTAATTGTTTATCTTTCATTAAAAATTGGGTTTGATTTCTTCGTCAAGAACTCACATAGTTCATAATAAAACCTAACATGAAGTGATCTCTAGTCTAATTTAAAGATATTAATTTGGCATATTTAAGTTATCTCTTACTAGAACATTTAATTTGTCTTCCACTCACAGCGTGACAAAGACTAATTTAGGAAATCCACCTAAATCTTAAACATCATACGACAAGGATGACCGACTGCGAATCCCAGTGGGTTTTTGGGTTGCGATCGAAGCAATGGTCCGCCGGCAAAGGAACTTTAATGGCATCTTTAACTTTTTATTGGTAAACGTCGTTTGTCTTTGTATCGCTGTCTCTGCCTCGCTGGAAAACAATGAAGACTGCATTCATTTCGAAGTCAACGATTCAAATGAACATATCGATTACAAAAATCACTGTAACGTGAATCAGAGCTTAATCTGAAGTGAAATTTCAAATGGTAATGAAGTGCTGAAAGATAAGGAAATAAAAAGGGATCAACTTTGTTTACTTAGAAATGGGTCTCATGATGGAAGAGACCGGCAAAATTAGCTGGCTAGAGACCTTCAAGGACCAAATGGGGAGAGTTGATAGATCCATGCGTCAACATAATACAATGATAACAACAGTAACGACAACAACAATAATAAAGATCAAATGGGGAGAGTTGGTAGATCCATGCATTGACATGTTATAATAACTACAATAAAAACAATAGTAACAACAACAATCATAATAAAGATCAAATGGGGAGAGTTGATAGATCCATGCATTGACATGTTATAATAACTACAATAAAAACAATAGTAACAACAACAACAATAATAAAGATCAAATGGGGAGAGTTGATAGATCCATGCATTGACATATTATAGTAACTACAATAAAAACAATAGTAATAATAAAGATCAAATGGGGAGAGTCAGTAACAACAACAACAATAATAAAGACCAAATGGGGAGAGTTGATAGATCCATGAGTCTGACATATTATAATAACAACAACAACAATAAAAACATCAACAGCAATGATAACAATAACAACAAGGATGCAGCAAGTGGTACGTATGATTGTTTTGTGCAGATGTGGATAGAAACATGGCCTTGCCGAAGCTGAATTTGATCCCAACAACAAGACAGTATTTACCTTCAACGATGATGCTACAATCAGCATCGTAATTCCAATGCAATTTTGTGAAGTTTGATGTACAAATTATCGTCGAAAAGATGATCAAACATTTGTCATCCACAGTTGCTGCATGAAGAGCATGAGAATTAATATACGCAATCCACTGGTGTTGCTATAATCCTACTACTACTATATGGTCCCAATAATGCAAAAGAAGAGAAGATGGAACACCTATTATTTTAAATCTGTTTCTTTAGATTATGAGAATATATTCTTTATTTGATCAGATTGTCGTGGGACAACACGCAGATCACATGTGGGACGTCCATAGCGGTAGGTGGTAAAAGGCCAGCGAGACAAAGATTGCCGACCCAACTTTCCGCAGTGCTGCGTGAAGCAATCATCCTTCCGTCGACCCACTTCAATCCTTTGGCTGTCTCTT